>NW_023601456.1:0-44633 GCF_014898055.3 Talpa occidentalis
ATAAAGCTTGTTTCTTTCAGATGAGCAAAGGAGAGGGGTGGCAAAGAGAGAGAAGACCCTGTTCTGTTTCTAACTGCTCCGGACAAAATGCCAAAAAGGAAAAAAAAAAAGTAATCATCAAAATAAAAAGGCAGAACTGATATGGGTAGAAAAGAAAGAAACCCCAAGTTCCCCAAGTTGGGGGAAGGTTTGTCAAGCAGCACTTAGTAACATAAAATGCAGGGAAGCAGCAGCAGAGTGGAGCACTGAGCCAGGGGATAGAGAGAGTGACTCCAATATTTCAAAAGGCAGCATTAGATTCTGGGATTCTACACTGAGATTGACATTGTTCCGGGTCAAGACTCCAGAATAGATCGTTAAAGTGATCGTTTTGAACACTTAGAGATGAAATCAAGGGGTGATCTTGAGCAGCCTGCACAAGTTCATTAAAACTGAGTTGTGCCTGAACGACCTGGTTCCCTTCATGGATGTTAAATAACAAAACACAGGCATGTGAGAGAGCTTTTTACATGAATTTTAGCAAAGAGATGAATACGCTCTCATTCTTAGTGGTGTTCAGGACAAGGGGATGCTTGCCTTGAGATCTACTTTGTAATCAAATGGCATTGATTCTTGGAATGGTGCCAACTCGATGTTTCTGGACTAATACTACCACCTATAATATTGAAAACAGCTCATGCAAGTTGAATTTCTTTCACATGATAGGCAATGTCCCTGGCAATCCACGTGAAGTTAGCCATTTTTCCCCCCATCAAATCCATGGGAAAAAGCCATTATTATTCTACTTTGCATGTGAGGGTTAGTGAGGAGATGGGTAAATACCTTCCTCAGTGCCATAGTGAGCAGCAATTGGCTCCAGAGACTGAGCTCACCCAGAGTGCTATTCTACTGAAGAATTTTTACATTATAGCTAGGCAGAGCAGCCGTGGAAATGGGACTAGAAAAGCAAGAGCCTCTGTAGAAATGCAACAAACATTTCCCTCGTCTTACTCTGACAACTCTCTTTCTCACCCAAAAACACAAGCTGCACTCGGATTTGTTCTGCCTGTTCCTTTCTCTATAGCAGCAGTGATGGAACCTGTTTAGGGCCATTTTCTTCTCTAGTGTTGGTCTATTTCCCATAGGACCATGGTCCTGACCTGCATCTAATCTCTACCCCTGAATTTTGGTTTTGGAGTCAACCTCACCCCATGCGGTTCTTATCTAAACCTTCTGTTCAAAATCCATCTGTGCAGGGTGCTGTGAGAAAGAGAAACAAAAGAGCTTATAGCTGGGTCCAGCTATGCAGGACTTTGAGCTAGAGGGTTAATGCCTTAAACACCTGAAGAGGTTTGCCTCCCAAGTAAATCCTCCTCTGAGCAAAGCAATCACTGCAAACAAGGTTAATGGCCATGCACAATCAATTGCTGCAAGACTGGGATTTGGATGATACACCACTGTTCAAACAGAATCTGGAAGAGGTAGCACCTAAGGGCATTGACAGTTATGAGGAAATAATCCAACTGACTTAAATGTCTGGACTTTTTACATTTCATTCTTATCTAAACAGAATGATATGTTTCACATTGTATTATGACTGAGAATATACCATTTGGATTCAGGGTGAACTGTGGGGATGGGTTTATATCAGAAAGACATTTGGTCATCCAATCACACTGACTGAGTGTCAGCTGGGAGCAACCTGGTGGATTACACATGACATCCAGGAATTGGAGTAAGGGGTGTGGAGCCTACGCTTCTATGCATGTGCTGGGTCGCCTAAATCCCTCTACCTTGCAGTCCTTAACTTTTAAAGTATAGGTGGTGATATATCCCACAAAGCTGTTGTACAGATTATGTTTGTCTCCTCCAAACTTAAAACAAGGATTGAAGTGCCAGTTCTTTATTAGGAAAGTAAAGGGAGCACTTCTAAGGGAACAAGAAATGAGGTAGGGAGATAATTCAACCAATAAGAAGTTATCAAATTAACTCTCAGTGTGGGGAAACTGGAGCTGCATCTTACTGAGAGCTTAAGAGCTGCCACATCCAAGAACGAGGCAGCTGGGGTATTTCTACACTTATTACTCTGGTTGAGGGCTACTCCCAGGGTGTGCTCTTCCGCAGCAAGTAAATGAGGCTAAAACCTCTGGAGTTGTAAAGAGGGGAATACCAGTGGACAGTGGGGTGCTCAGTGACTGCTGAAGACTGTGCCAGCTGCTCAGTGTGAAAGCCTTTTGTCATGGTTTGCGCACTCTTTGCACTAAGTTCTGTGCTTGATCCCAGGCACGGGGAGTGAGGACATGCTCTTGTGATAATCTCACTGAAGTGTACAAGACAGACACTGAATTTATTGGGAGCAGTGAAGAGTGCTAGGATAGGAACTAGTAAGGGGTTCTGGGAAGTGCAGATCTGGAATTTAACCTATTAAGTAGGTCTGGGAGCAATTTTCTCCCACCACTCAGGTAAGGTTTTATTTAACCCTTAAGGGTATGCCAGCTTTAGTCAGGGGGAAAAAACTACCAGTGCAGGGGAAAGGAACATTCAGGTGATTCAATTACTGAGGAGATCTTGAAGCAGGAGAGATCAGGACTCAGCAAACTATGGCCCTAGGGCAAAACCATCCAATTCCTATTAATGTCAATAAAATTTTATTGAAACACAGCCATATTCATTGATTTATGTCTTGCTGATGGGGGCTTCCACCATCAGAGATAACTGGCTGCAAGAGAAATTATCACCCACAAAACCATCACCCACGATCACCCCCATACCCTGCAATACCTTGCATGTCAAATGCTAACCTGAAGAACTTCTCTAGATTAAAGTAAGCTAGAGAGGTAAAGTAGCATAGAGGTCAGTAAACTTTTCCTGACCTCTGATTTACAGAAGAACTGAATCTAGATTCTAATGCATTTTAAATGTTCAATAATGTTTTTTACTACTGTATGTAGGTATGTATATAGCACTGTATGTAGGTATGTAAAGAACCACTTGTGAAAAGACTCCAAGGACAACGAAAAGGCAAAAAAAAAAAAAAAAAGAAAGAAAAGAGAGAGAGAGAGAAACTACAATGCCCTGTGATAGATTCTGTAATAAAAGGCTGTACCAAAGGTGTATTGAGCTGCCAAGAAGAAATAATTAGTTCTGCCTAGGGAGTGGAGATGGCTTTACAGAGGAAGAGACGGGTCTTGGAGTCAAAGTTCCTTTCCAGGTTAATGTAGGGAGATAGAATTAATCTGGGTAGAGGGTAGGATTGTTCAAAAGTATAGAGAAATGAGAAAGGAAAAAGTGTTCAGGAGAGATTGTAGTCTACCTCCCTGTGCCTCCCAGCAGCTGGCAGGGCGTAAGTGTTGCCTCCTAGGAGAATTGCCACTTAACTCCCCTCACCTCCACTACCAGCTTAAAAAAAAAAAAAATCAGGAGTTAGTCAGCAAGAACAAGCAGTAACTGGATCACTGGGTTTGCGGAGTTCTCAGAAAATAACGAATTCTCCAGTTAAAGGATTCAAGACAGGGAAGTGGAAGATTGCAGATAAGTGAAGCAATAAGGTTTGAAGTGTTAGGATCCTTGGGTATAAAAACCATATATATTTGACCTCCCACTGGGCAAATGGTGAACAATGGGAGCGTGAGAAAAGATAATGGTACAGCTGATTCTAACACCATAGCATAAAATAAGGATCCTTAGTCCTTGCTGATACAACTTTAAACATGTGAATAAGTTAGCACATGAGGGGGAGGGTAAGGAAAGCTCTTCTCCAAACTAGAACGCCAGTTAATAAATGTAGAAGGGATCATGGGATTAGAAAATTACCATTTGACGATCACAAAAAGACTGTTTTGGGAAATTATGGTCACTGAAGGCTTGAAAAGAAACAAGATATTTGTGAATCTGGGCATTCCTCCTTATAATTGTAAATGAAAAGGGAGAAAATGTCAAGATTCTGTAGAAGGGGCTTGACAGATACTACCCTAGTAGACACTGCGCTTCCTAATTCTACAGGACCAGGTATGCATCTGTGGGCATTCTTACCATAAATGTATGACCTGGAGCTAATTGTAGACCATGGCACACATCCAAACTGTGGGCTAGTAGACAAAATAAGTCGCCTATACTAGTAGAATATGTCATGGTCTTGAAAGATAGAATGAAGCTGAGGAATTTCTCTAGATTAAAAGTAAGCCAGAGAGACATGAGTTCTAAACACAAGTTAAGATCCTTGATTGGGTCCTGAGTCAGAACTTATTTTCAGGTACTATCAAGAATATTAGGGCATAATTGGCCAAATCTGAATAAGGTTTCTAGACTAGATAATATTCTTTCAACCATATTAATTTTTTAATTTCATCATTGTTCTATGGATCTGTAAGAGGAAAAACAATGTCTGTTTTTGGAACATGCCCTTCTACAGATCAGAGGTAAAGGGCCATTGAGTTTGTGATTTTTTCTCCAATGGGTGGAGGTAGGGAAACAGAAATCAAGTAAATATGGGAAAATGTTAATATTTCAGAAATCCGGGTTAAAGATATAAAGGAATTATCTCTATTCTTTTTGAAACTTTCTCATATATTTGAATTCATTTCAAAATAAAAAATAAAAATAAATATCTGTATGTTTTGGAAGACCTTTGGAGTTACAGAAGAAAGACCCAAACCAATCTGGACTGGAATCTTGATTAAATAGCTGTGTGACTCTGAACAAGTTAGTTAGCCTAGCTGAGCCTCAGTTTTCTCATTAATAAAATGGGAAGATTAGTACTCACTTCTCGGGGTGAGGAATTGTGAATAAAGACAACACAGCTTGGGACGTTCTGGAGTCTGTCTCCCAAGTAGCTCTGTTGACTCCAACTGGTCAACTGCAGGGCTTTGACATGCTTTGCAAATTTCAGGCTGTCCCTGCGCAATTAGATCTACTGGATGGCGTGGCTATAAGTTCCAACTTTCTCTTCAAAATACTAGTTTATGAAAAATTGGTGGATAGTAATATAGTCAAACTAAAAGTTTTTTTTTTTAATAGTTTTTAAGGGTTTTTTTTTTTTTTTTGATAAATTCCACTTTCCCAACATGGCTTCTTGTTCCCTCAAGCTGAGGAGAGCATTCTCTTTACTAACCTGGTTCCCAGAACTTTGGAAGAGCATGTGGGGAGGAAAGAAGAGTGGAAACACAAGAGGCAGTTTGGGCTGGGAGTGGAAATGGGCTGGGAGAAATGGCAGAGAAGACTGGAAGGAACATTGCTGGGGTTAGAGTCAGTTTTAATATTCTTGAAGAGAAAAAAGTTACATTTTTTTTACTTTTAACTGTTATACTGTGTCTTCTTTACAAACATGGTCATTACTAAAGTTGTATCATTTGCCTTTTTGGAAGATGGTCAAGAATGACTTCCCTTCCTGCCAGTTAACTGCCCCTGCCACGCCAGCCTCCTTTAATGCACAGGAAGTTGATATCATCATATCCAAACCAGGACAACCACAAAGCAGAAAAGCTAGCATCAGGCATTTGGAAGGAATGGATTAGGTAAAAGTTGGGTAGAAAATAGTATTTAACTCTGGATAAACTGTAGGTTGTTATGTTTTATGCTTAAATGCATGTCTTTTAAGTTACACTGGCTGCCCCTGAACTCCATTAACCCCGGAAAGCTTAACATACATTTTCTCTCTCTATGAGAAGTGTTGCAAGTAGATTTTCAAGTGGGGAGAGTGATGTTGATAGAAGTCACTCCCTTAAATTCACTTGGTGGATGAAAGAAAGTCACAGCCCTTATTAATACAGAAGGCCCATGTGACTCTTAGCGATGTGAGCCATTATCTTTTCTCTCTCTTTACTTCTCCCTGAGGGTTTAACAGGATAAGCCACTATCAGCTTTTAAAGATGGCTACCTGCTGTCACAAAGTCCCACTCCTTATCACAAAAGTACATTGGTGGTGTTTTGAGATTGCCATATACTTGATATTTTCCTTTTCAGCTTAGTAAACCCTTTGGGATCTTTCAAGATAAAGCCATTTCACAAATGTAGCTGTATTACAGAATAAAATACTTTATAGGGGACTTCAAGAAAATTACATTAGTCTCTGCCTCTTTCTTCCTGGTGCTCTACTATTCAGATTGTTTCCTAAGTACAGAACGGGGTCCACGATGGGCTTATTAGATCTCAGCCATCTCCATTCCTTTTTCTCTTTGGCATGGGTTTCCTTTCCAGCCTTCTGAGGATTACATGGTACTAATTGAGAGGCATAGCACTGTGCGCACCAAATAACTCATGAGGTCTCAAAGCTCATCTCTCGCGGGCGGCTGCCTGCTCCCTGTGTGAGCAGAGGAGAGCAGTACACCACAAAGCAGCCGCTGATGCTGCCTGGCCTTGTCCAGCTGTGAGAACAAGCTAGGAGTTCGTGTTCTTGCATATGGCTTTCCAGTGAGCTTGCTGTTGCCTTGGTAGGAGAGTGACTTCTAGGGCTTCAGAAGCAAGGCAGGAAAAGCCTGCTCCCCTGGGTCTCTCACCCCAAGGGGAACTGGAGATTGTGTGCATTTTGTCAGTACATGCAAAGCACTCAGCTAACTTTGTGTAGGGCTTACTGAGCCACAGATGCAGTTCTGGGTGTGGAGGGTTTAATGTGTAAACAGGAATCAGATATGGGCTCTGTGCCTATGGAGCTTACATTCTACTGGAGAGTCAAGGTTTAAATCTACCATCATAGAATATATTATGTAATTCCAGTTGTAATTACGGATTCAAAGGAAGACAATCTATGAGAGAACATAAGCCAACAGACTCACTTAAAATGTCAGGTTAGCAGTGACTTTGTGAGGCTGTGGTGGGGGAAGCACAAGGCCAGCCCACCTCAGCCCCAACAGACCCACCTTGGCAGGTGGCCTCTGGCACCATGGAGATTCTGTTACACCATTTCTCCTACATTCCTTTGTTTAGTTTTGCAAACTAACATAGGCCTCTATTGTTGCTATAAGTAATTACCACAAAAAAAAAAAAGAACAGCAATTTATTTGCTCACAGTTCTGGAGGCTAAAAGTCCAAGTAAGGGCAGGGCCATACTCCCTCTAGAAGCTCACAGGAGGATCCTTTCTGCCTTTCCAGCTCCTGGAGCTCTAGCAGGTCCTTAGCTTGTGTCCACATCACTCTTGCCTCTGCCTCTGTGGTTACGTCACCTGTTTCCCTGTGTGTCTCATTCTCTCTGTGTCTTAAAAGGACTCTTTACAGTACTTGGATTTAGGCTCCATTTGGATTATCTCAAGAGCCTTAGCATAATCACAGCTGCAAAGACACTTTTTCTAATAAGCTAAAATTCATGGACTGGTTCCTGGGATCTGATCTGGATACCTCTTGGAGGATCACAATCTGTCCTACCTCAGTATCTATGTTACTTTACCATGGCTTCATGACCAAGAAAGGGAAGATTCCCAGAGGTTTCTGGTTTAATTGCCCTGGGCTAAAGCCCAAGCTTTTTGTTTTTAAGATTTATTTATTTATTTATACAAGAACCGGGGTACAGGCCAGAGGTGCGGGAGAGTGAGAGAATTCACCAGAAACAGAGCAAGGAACAGAACAGGCAATCTGACAAAATACACTGCTGAGGGGAGCAGCGGGTGAGACAGGAGAGGTCTGCTGGCCATGTGGGACCCTCGCTGGCCGGAATCAAACCAGAGCTGCAGAGGCTGTGGACAGCTTCACAGCACTGCGCTCAACCACCTTGTGCCACCATGGGAAGCCCTCTGTTTGTTTTTTAAGTCTTACTGTTTGATTCTCATGGACAAAAGACAGAGTCACCCACTGGTGTCCACAGGGAGGACATAAGAGTTCTTTGAGTTGCAGAGAGTTCATTCCAATACTTTATCATTTAAGGTCAAAAGTTAACATATTATGTATCTAGAGGATTTAGTAAGTGTAAAGAAACCTAATCAAATAAAGACACCTAACTTTCTGTCCTCTGCCCTCAGATCTGTGGGTCAGCTACCTTTTGTTTTCCAAGGAGCACTGTGAGGTGAGTATGGGGCAGAGTGGCAGTTGTCATCAGGAGGCCTGGTGTACAGCACCCTCACATTGACAGTGAGAAATCCACTCTCATATCTCCACCTCCAACTTTTTGTCAAGAGGTGGAAGGTGAGCTGGGAGGAAGTCTGTGTGGGTTTTGCAGAGCAGCAGAAGTGCAATGACACTCTCAAATTCTGTGGAGCCATAGAAGCAGCAGCAGATTTGCGCTGGCCTCTCAGCTGCTGCTCACAATGTTCTAAGGCAGCCCAGAACCTGAGAATCCAACATGGAATATTCCAAAACAAAACAACTATCCATATTTTACAGCATTTTTCATCTCTCCAAATCACAATGTAAGATAGAGATGCTTATACTAGAATAAATTTGTATTGAGTTCTTCCTATAATTACAAATCACAATGGACTTGTTTGAATTAACACTTGTTATTTTTTTTTAAAAAAAAAAGAGGACACGGTTGCAACCTTGTTATAGACAAATGAAAGACAAAAACCTTCTCTAGGCTGTGCTTATACAAAGATGTTCCCTAGGAGAAGCTGGAAATAAACCAGAATGTAACTTTGGGGTCCATGGGTCTTTGTTTTTGATTTGTATATTATTGTAATTACTACCCTTGCTATTGAATCTGAAACCTAAGGTATGATTTTCTTCGAAAAGCCAGGGATGAAAACTATTGAATGGCTAAAGAAGATGTGGTATAAATACACAAAGAAATACTACTCAGCTATAAAAAGATGAAATCTTGCCATTTATGACAACAGGGATGGACCTTGAGGATATTATGCCAAGTGCATTATTCAGAAGGATCAAGACAAATACTGCATGACTCACTCACATGTGGAAAATTTATTGAAAGGCAAATGAACAAACAAAACAAAACAAACTCTTGGACTCAGAAAACAGATTGATGGTTACCAGAGAGGAAGGGGGCAGAAGGGTCAACTGTGTGGTAGCATGGAAACTAGATTTTTGGTGGTGAACATGTTGTATGCAGCATGTAAATGTATGTAGATATTGATATGTTGTTCACCTGGAACTTGTATGACAGTATAAACCAATGTTAAGTCAGTAAAAAGTTTGAAAAGAAAGAAGCAGGAAGGAGAAAATACCATTCTTCTCTAAGGTCCAGATCAAGGGGACAGTGGTCCATGATGGGCATGCACATTTATTTCACCCTTTTCCACCATGTCTTCTTTCCCAATCATCCCTGGGCTCCAGGATCCTATTTCTAACTATTTACTTAACGTTCCCACTTGGAAATCTGAGAGACACATCAAATTACACATGGCCCTTACCCCACTGTGTTTACTCCTGCCCAAGCTCTCTCGGTCTCAAGACAGGACCACTGTTCACCAACCTGCTTGAGCCTGAAGCAAAGGAGTCCCCTCAGATCCTCTCCTCATTACAATTTCCAAAAGTAATTCTGCAGCAAATGTCAGTTACAGCTTCAGCACTTGCCTATTCTATTTCTTCTCTTTACCTCAAACTCACCCAGCCCATGCAGACACCCGCAGACACCCTCGGGTCTCACCAGAATCATGGTGGATGCTCCTTCTGCTTTCTCTGCTTCTTTTGCCCTCCCTATAGCCATCTCAACCTTTCTGACAAGGTGGATTTTAATCACTTGGGTTGCATATCACTTCACTGCTCAAAACTCTGCAATCGAATGTAAAAATCATAATCTAAAAAAGTTTGGCAGGTTTTTGTTTTTGTTTCTTTATATATAATTAAACACATAGATACCATGAAACCCAGCCCCTGCACTTTTAGGCATTCAACTCAGATAATGAAACTTCAGTTTAAACACAAACCTGTATACAAATGTTCAGAGCTGCCTTATTTATAATTGCTAAAATTTGGAAACGACTGAGATTCTCCACTCAGTGACAGGAAGGAATATGTAAATTTACACAGCAAAAGGGACTTCGCAAGTGGGATTAAGGTGGCCAGTCAGCTAACCTTGAAGTAGATAGATTTCCTTGATTACTCAGGTGGGCCCAGTGTCATCACTTGAAGGTGGAGAAGGAGGCAGAAGAATCAGAGGACATATGACTGAAGGAAAAAAATGGTCAGAGAGATGCAACTTTGCTGACTGAAGATTGAGGAAGGGACCACAAAACTCCAGAAGTTAGAAAAGGAAAGGAGACAGATTCTTCTCCAGAATCTCTAGAAAGTGCACAGCCCTGCAAGCACTTTGATTTCAGCCAAGTGAGGTAAATGGGACTTCTGACCATATAGAATCATCAGATAGTAAGTCTGGGCTATTTTTTAAAATTTATTTATTTATGTATACAAGAACTGGGGTGTAAGCCAGAGGTACAGGGGGGTGAGAGCATTCATCAGAGGCGGGGAGCAGAACAGTCAGATCTACTGAAATCAACACTGCTGAGGTGAGCAGCAGGTGAGACAGGAGAGGTCTGTTGCACCACGTGGTTTGCTCCCTGGCCAGCTTGGGATATAACTGGTGCTGTGGTGGCTGGCAATAGCTTGATAGCACTGTCTTTAACCCCTGCGCCACCAGGGAGGCACCCCAGTCTGGGTTATTTTAAAAGACGAGCATTGTGGTATTTTGTTATAACAGCAATAGGAAATGACTACAGGAGCAGACATCACCAGTTTCCCCAAAATATCATTCAGATTTGACAAAGTGAATGTCCTTTAATTCTGCTGTCATCACCAAGGCTTTCTCGTCTTTGTCTTGTTTTTAAACAAAATGTGAGTTAGAAATGTAGGAAAGATGCAAGAAGATGAATGTGAATTGTGAAGCAGAGGTTGTTCAAATAACAGGGGACATTTTCTTGTTTTGTCTATGCCATCGCTAAGAAAGATAATTATTTATATCAGAAAGGGAAATGTCAGGTGTTGGTTACAGCTGTCAGACCACGAACACTGCTGGGAGAACCTCTCTCCTCGCCAAAATACCAAACAATGTGGATTTCAGAAATGCCATAGAAGTGGAAGCACACTTCAAATTGATCTTTAATCTTCTCTTTTTGTACTAGGTAATTCCTGGGGTAAGATTTCGTTCATTTCAAGCACTTCAACATCTACCTGGTGGAAGATCACATTCAGCCCTCAGGGTGAATTCTCCTAAAATGGGTTCATTTTCCCAGATAAGAGCATAATAAATGCCCAGGAAGGCCTTTCAGCAGGTCATCTGCCTTGTTGACCCCAAGTTGACCAGCCCTCCTACCTATCTGACACCTGACCATTCTGGTTCCCTGGTCCTGGAAGTCTGTGACTGTGGTTGGGCACTTGAGTTGAATGACTCTTAAATGAGGGTCATGGGCATAGACATCTCCACAGAGTCCAAGGCCAGCTAAGCAGCACTTGGTGGCCATCTCTAGGAGGGAATCCTTTTGTCCCTGAAAACCCAGTATGTCCAATAACATTGCACTAATTATCCCTCACATCAGCTCCTCTGCTGTATTTTCTACCTGGTAAACCATTCTATCGAAAAAGTAAACTTTCTTTTCAAATATTTGCCAGATTTCTCTTTCTGGAATACCACCAACCATGGGCCATCACTAGGCCCTTGCGAGTCTACCATCTAAATTTCTCTTTTCTATACTCCCTCCTCTTCATGCCTACTGCCTCTGCTGAATGCCAAGCTTACTAGGGGGATTTAAATCTGCTCACATATATCAAGCATAGGCAGTAAACCGGATAACTGTTTGAAGAACTTCTGAGGCAATGATTTTAGCGATTCCTCCCAGCATCACTATGAGGGAGATATTTATATTATGCTGAATTTTAGAAGCAGAGAATGATGCTAAGAGAGGTCAAATGTTTTTGCCATGGACAGATATCAGGTGGAGGGTAGAGTTGGGATTCAAGCATAGATGAGTCTCACACCAGAGTGTGAGTACTTGGTGACTCAGCTGTGAGTTTACTGAGAGTGGAGCAGAGATCTCTCAAAGCACTTTTGCTATGCCTTAGACAGTACAGATTCTTCCAGGCAGGTAGATTAAGGAGAAAGTCAAGAGACTTCACTTTGTCTTGCCTCACGAGGAAATGGACATAAACAATGGAAACAGCACCCATTCCTTGGCTGCCATGTCTCCAACAGTGGCAATAACTGATAACGACAGTGCAGTTTAAGAACTGTCCATTGCAATCTCCTCTACTAGCCACCACCTATTAAGTGCTAGCCACTGGCATTTTCCTTGGTGCATTTTATGCATTATCCCACTTAATGTGCCAATAGCTTTATGAGGAGATGAACTCAGAAAAGGTAAAGAACTTTGTAATTATCACAATATCACTTAATTGATGCATCCAGGCTTTTCTGAGTCTGAAGCTCATGTTCTGAACATCAATACATTTCCCTGTATGCTTATTCAGCTAAGGACATGGACTTTGACGATAGCAGGTGACATGTATGAGAATGAAATTGTGCATTCTTGATCAAGTATGTAACGTCTCTGAGTAAGATGGGGGTGCTACTGTCAGCCCCCTGAAGTTCCAATATCTGATACCTGACTCCAAAATGTATTCATTCAGCAAAATGTGTACTCATGACTGGAAAGAAAATTTACTTTTTTCTCCACATTAATTTTACATAAAAGAATGTACCAGAGGGCCTCCCTGGTGGCACAAGGGGTTAAACACAGCACTGTGAAGCTATTCGCAGCCTCTACAATATGAGTTAGATCCCTGGCCAGCGAGGGAGCTACCCACATGGCTCAGCAGACATCTCCTGTCTCACCTCCTGCTCCCCTCAGCAGTGTATTTTTAGTCAGTCTGCCTGTTCCGTTCCCCACTCTGTCTCTCATGAATCTTTTCACCCCCCCCACACCTCTAGCTTGTACCCTAGTTCTTGCATGCATACATAAATAAATCTTTAAAAAAAAAAAAAAGAATGTACCAGAAACTATGATTTATCCACCAACGAAAGACCAGTGTCTCCTGTTTACGATTAGATACAGTTGTGTGGTCAGTTGATATTCAAAGAGATGGGCAGAAGTGGTGGATACAGCTTCTCAAATGCACATTTAAGATAAGGAATATGTGCTCACCTTCCCACTAACTGGAAGGAGGGTGGTAGTGAACCAAGCCAGCAGGACCATGAGGATGAAAGTAACATTCCACCACACCAGAAAGCAAGGAAAATGCCAAGTCTTAAATTGGTCCCCTTCCCACCCTCATCTCTTAGATTCTCTTTTCTATTTCTCAGTGAAAGAGAGGGCCACCACATCAGTGCAGGATGCCTTATGCCTTGACTATCACTGGAATAAGAAATGCATGTCTATGTTATTTACTGAAGCCACTGCCATTTTGAGATCTTTGTGATGTCATCCAAATCCAAATCATAACTAATAGAAGGAGAGAATGGAAAACCACTAAACCAAAAATTATTTTAAAAGTGCATTTTAAGGTTCAGCTTATATGCAAAGGCTTCAATGTAAGAGAACCTGGAACATTTTAGGAGCTTTAGTTTGGCTCTGCTCAACTTTGAGATCCAGGAAGGGGTGAAAATAAAAGTAGAGAGATTTATCAGGTTCAGTTCATGAAAAATGGGTCCCCCCAGGCTAAAGAACATGGGCTTTACCCTGGGGCAATGATTATCCCCTGAGGGGCCCTCTAAGGGAATGACATGACACTCCTGAGCTTAAGGATGATCCCTTCAGCTGCCCTTGGGAGCTAAGGTGGGAGAGTAGAGTATGCACTAAGGATAAGAATTAACAGGCAAGAGATGACTGTGGCCATAGAGCAGACACACAGGTGGAGAGAAGCAAATCTACCTGAGAGATACCCAGGAGGCTCAGTCATTAAAATCTCATGACTGAGTGGTGGAAGGGTGTGGAGGAGCAAAGATTATGTCTGGGTTTGTGGCTTAAGCAACAGCACTGTGAGTGGCATCTTTGCTTTGCTAAAATAGGCAGCATGCTTTAGAGGTAAGCCTGGTACTGGAATGAGATTGGAGGTTATGAGTAGATTGTGAGTTTAATTTTGTAGTTGTGGATTATGAAGTTCTGGTGGAACATAGAAAAGGTAGTGTCCAGTTGACAGAATTAAAAATTAATAAATCCATGACTGAATGGCACGGATGGATTAAACTAACAGAGAGTCTTCATTTAGCATTCTAAAATCCACCCACAGAACTGCCAATTTTTTGCTTTTCCAAATTTAATTGAATTGAGAATGCTATGAAAGCAATCCTATGGTGCTCAACCATCACTGTCCTCATAGACACTAATGGATTTTATTTATTTTGATTGCTCTAGGTGGAAGCTATATCTCAAAAAATATTCTATTTAAGTCACAAGTCCTCCAGTGGGGAGAGGCTTTCTACTTCTTTCTTGTGTGCCTGATCATTTTAGTCATCTAACAGTATTAACCGACAATGTGGCATTTTTGAGCAGAGCTTGCCATGGGTTAGGAGGAGTTATGAGGACACAGTAATGGCTGGCTCTGGAGAGGACCCCAACAATGATTCAGCAGTGCATCTTCCCTGGACATTCTTCTCAAAGTTTATTTTTCTCTGACTGAACTGTGTCTGTTTTTGTTCCCCCACTGTATTCCCAGCACCTAGCCCCATGTCTGACTCACAGCAGGTGCTGAATAAAAACAACAACAAAAAGAATGCATGTTTAATTAAGTGCCAACAAATACACTTTAAATTCTGGCTATTTAGAAACTGCAGGCCAAAAATACTCAGATGAAAACATGCATCACTACACACAGTAGGGTTAACCAGACAACCCATAATCATAAACTAATGGATAATGATGAAGCTCAAGTATTAATCATTTATAAGTAAAAAGCAAGAAACACAGGCATTGAGATCCAGGAGCAACTTAAGTCAACTCTGACAATGCACTGATGGCATCCTTTCTGAATGCTTTACGAATTCTTGAAATCTATGTTTGCAAGCATATGGTAGTGATGTTTCACCTTGGCCAAGCAGTGAGAGAGAGGCAGCCTGCTCAGTTGAACAGCAGATTAAAGTCATCAATAAACTCCAGGACCACTTTGGAGAGGAGCCTGGCAGGTCCTCAGAAGCTTAAAAATAGAGTTTCCATATAATATAGTAATTCCACTCCTAGGTAGATACCCAAAGGAAATGAAAACAGTTATATATAAAAGCTTAGAAACTAATTTTCATAGCAACATTATTTCTGATGTAGAAATGATTCAAATACTCATCAACTGATAAGTAGATAAAGAAAATATGGTATGACCATGCAAAAATAATACTATCTGGTAATAAAAAGTAATTAAATACTGATACATACTACAATAGGGATGGACTTGTACAACATTATGGTAAATAAAAGAATCCACATAAAAATGATCACATATGTATGATTCCACTGATATAAAACATCCATAGAGACAGAAAGTAGATTATTGGTTTCATAGCGCCTGGGGGTTTCCTTTGAGGTGATGAAACTTTTAAAAATTGTGGTGGGCCTCTCTGGGGAGCAAGGGGTTAAGCACAGCGCTGTGAAGCTATCCACAGCCTCTGCAGCATGAGTTCGATCCCCAGCCTGCCAGGGAGCTACCCACATAGCACAATAGACCTCTCCTGTCTTGCCCTCTGCTCCCCTCAGCAGTGTATTTCAGTCAGTCTGCCTATTCTGTTCCCCACTCTGTCTCTGGTGAATCCTCTCACTCCTTGAACTTCTGGCTTGTACCCCAGTTCTTATATGCATAAATGAATAAATCTTTAACAATAATAATAGTAAGTAAATAAAAATTGTGATGATAGTTGAACTCTGTCAATATTCTAAAAACTATGAAATTGTATAGTTTAAATGTGTGAATTGTATGGTGTGTGAATCATACCTCAATGAAGCTATTATAAAAAGAAAAAAAAAAAGCACCTCCAAGAATAAGTGCTTATCTGGTTAGTCACTGTTTATTGGTGGGGTTTAGTCATAGGAAGTCATCAAATTCTATGGGAAGAACCAGCTCAAGTGGTCTGTCACTTCAAACAGTCACTTCAACTCATGATGTCTTGGTTTCCTCATGTGCAGGGCAGAAGGAACAAGGTGGATGCTACTGGTACAACTCTTCACTAGGGGCTTCTCTACCTGAGGACTTTCTCCAGTCACATGAAGGCACCTGGCATTCAGCCAGGACACACAGGAAGAGCTTGTCCCTGGAAGTAGTCACTGACCAATTTCAAACAGGGGCCACTGGATCAAAACCTTCTCTTCATTGCCAGTCAAATGTTGCCTCCCAGAGGTACGTTCTACAGTGTCTCCCCAGACATGTCATGTCAAGGAGCACTGAGTCCCAGGTGCCCACAGAAGCAACCTGTTCACTGACAAATCCCACTGCTTTCCTTCCTTTGCCCAGCCCACTTCTCCATTCCCTAATGGTTCTTCCTGGCATCACCTTCTAAGAAAACTACCTGCACAGAATCTCTTGCCTTTGAATCTTCTTCTGAGGAAACTCAACTTAAAGACAAGACGTATGAAACTCCATCTGCTTAGAACTATTGGGAGGATGAAATAAGATATTTCACATAAAGCATTTCAGCACTGTGTCTGGCCTCTTAATAACTACTAACTATCATCATTGTCGTTTTTGTCTTTGTCATCATTATTATCACTGTTGTCACTGCTACTATTGAAAACAACTGCCTTTTATTTTTATTGGATCTTAACCCACCTGGAAGTCTGCCTCAGCCTCCAGTATATGAGAAATATCAAGCCAGTATTGTCCTCCTTATTTCACTACTGAGCATTTAGTTAATTATTTTTTCCCAATTGATTCTAGGTTTTCAAAGACTTTATCTAGCAAATAGCATAGATTAAGTAATAATTCATTGCTCTCCCATGTTTTATTAATCAGACACATATAACTGCCTATCAAACTTCTGATCAGCATGAAATTACCAGGGTCACCACACAGAGCTAATACCATTTCAGTCAAAAGCAAAGAATCTCAATGTTTTTGTTAGTCTGTGAAGCTTTCTCACTTGTTAAAGCATGATTATATTAGACTTTATGAAATATTTAAAATAGCTTGCAGACCTCCACTGCTACTATTATAGTCTCCCGAAGTCCTAGTAACCTCATGCTGGCAGTTGCTGATCTAATAAACCAAAATTCATTAAGAAATATGCTTGTTTTTATTATAAGAATTGCAGCAATAAAACCTTACTGTCATACTTGGCAGTAACCTTTCCTTATATGATGAGAAAATAAAGGATAAATGGATTTTTAGTAATGTATGTTTTTATCTTGACCTTTTCACAATGAAATATTCTCAAATCTAAGAGTGGCTGTATTACTCTAAGATGCCATTTCAAGTTTCCTACCACAATATTTAGGGATCATGGATATGCAGGAAAACGATAAAAGAGAGAAATAGGGAGGAGAAAATGAGCTGTTTAGAACAGGAGAGCAAAGGTAATATCTAACTTTCCATTGCTTAAAGCAAATCTCACTTACCAGGGTCACGTTGTTAGGGAGGTGTGTAAAGTGCATTTGCTTGGCTCTCTGGACTTATGCTTCCTTCCCTATGCTTCTCTGTCCTTGGTAGATCAGCTGGTAGCCTTGTCCTCTGGCTTCCAGCTGGGTTCAGCAAATGAGGAACACCAGCAAAAATATCAGAGCTAGAGGAAGACTAGGCAGGGCACCACTTCTCCGGGCTTCCTTCCTAAGGGTGGCTGCATCTCTCCCCTGTGACAGTCCTGTCACAGAAAGCCCTTTTCACACAACTCTCTATGACTCTGACTCTGGTAACTACTGTGTCATCCTTTATCCCAGAAGTTTTGTGATAATGATAGTGTCTTACCATTTCTAGGTCAATAAGGCAGAACTAACCCCTTGTGATTTTCCTATACATCACCCACCGCATTTGTCAATAGCCTTAAAACTAACTAGTTTAATGGTGTGTTCTATTTCTTTTCCAGAATCCTGACTAAATCAGAAATGAGAGGTAAGAGAACCAGATTGAAATGGTCCACAAAACAAGTATATTCTGGCCCAGGGAAAGTAAAAAATGGTGGGCAAAATTTTTAGAGGTACCAATAGGTTATATCTGGCCCACCAGAATTCCCAATATGTGAGCTAGATATAGAGCATAAAATTAATAAGGTTGGTATCAGAAACAAACAATAGGATTACATACATCTAGTACCTAATAAATAATTAATACAAACTACTATTACTATATTCAAGGATCTATAAAAAACAGCAACAAATTGCATAAGTTTATCTTTTTTGATTGGTGTTGGAAGGGATCATGCTCAGCAAAATAAGCCAGAAAGAAAAAGAAAAATACCGGATGGTCTCACTCGTAGCAGGAATTCAGAAATCCTAAATAAGGGACCAGGAAAAAGACTAATTGCAATAAAGTAAAAATCAAAATCAACAAGCAACTATAGACCAGAGACACACTACAGTGGGGGCCGGGGGGAGGAGAAGAGGGATTAGGGTCAGAAAAAGGGTGTGGGAATTGTATGGGGAATATAACAAAAATGAAAATGCATACATTATGCAAAAATGAAAAATGATGTAAGAATTATATAAAATAATTCATTAAAAATATATAAATTTACAAAAAAAAAGAAAACAGCAACAAAAACAACAATATTCACTGCTTTGTGAATAACAAAAAGCACCACTGGGATCTGAACTCAAGTTTGAGTCATCACCGCAGTTAAGAGGACAAGTTGCCTGCACCAAGTATAACCAAGACTCATTGGGCCTCCCCTGTTGGCGCAGTGGTTGAGCACTGGGCTGTGAAGCTGCCCACAGCCTCTGCAGTGCCGGTTCCATCCCTGGCCGCCAGCGAGGGTCCACATGGCATGCAGGCCTCTCCTGCCGTGCCTGCTACTCCCCTCAGCAGTGTATTTCGTCAGTCTGCCTGTTCTGTTTCCCGCTCTGGCTCTCATGAATTCTCTCACCCTCCCACACTTCTGACTGTACCCAGTGCTTGTATAAATAAATAAATCTTTAAAAAAAAAAAAAGGACTCATTGAGTGCTTATGATTTGCCAAGGATATGCTAATCACTTTCCAAATGTTGTTTCATTGAACACAACAGTACTATTAGGGGAGTAACTTGAAATCATCCTCTGAAAATGAGAAAATAGAGAAGGCTGGTAGGAGTAAGACAGCTTTTCAAGCTCACATGGTGCAAAGTTGGTAGAAGTGGCATTTCAACCCAGACCATATACCCATAGCTAGGATCCAGTGTCCCCCATTTACAAGAGACCAGTTCTTTAGAGAGAATCTTGAGCAAATTGATGGGCATGGAGTCAGGTTGCCTGAGTATAGAAAATGTCTGTGATTTATCATTGTCAAAATGCCTTTCAAGAAAATATGCTATAATTGTACATTTAATTCAGCGGCAGCAAAACACGATGTTCCAGCTAAGCGTATGGCAAAGTGACATGTGTTGAGATTGTGACCCTTCTGGGAGGCAGTCTTGTAAAATTCGCGCTAAAGAAAAATAACCAACAGACAGATGCAGTGGTTTATTGGCTCATAACTTCGTGGCATCTCAGTGACTCCCAGGAAGGAAGAAGAAGACATGATGAGCCTCCCTACAACCCAAAGGGCATAAGATGGTTGTTCTAGCGAGAGTGGATTTATGTCTTTTCTGTCCTTGAATATTCACCAAACTCCCAACTGGGGAGAGAGCTGGAGAACACTAGCAGGGTGAGTGTGAGTCAGAGATGAGTGGAATCCCTCTTTGGCACTCTCTGGGCTCTTTCTACCCAAACCATGCCTTTGGCTGACTAGGAAAGCATAGGAGAACATCGCAGGTTGGGCAGCTGGGCCTCTTGATCCAGTGAGACTGCCTGCCATGGACTGAGCTTGACCATGGTCTAGTCTGAGAATCTGCATGTGGGCACAGCTGGTGCTGCTTATGAGGGCACACAACACTTCCATGCTGAGTTATGTTCTAGACTTCGGCAGAGATGCAAAGACCTGCCCTCCTGCCCTGCTTCAGTCACATCAACATTGCAAACGGCAGAATATCAGCACCTACTGCTCATGTTTACAATGCCAGCGCAGGGTGGGATGTCTCTCAAGAGGTCAATTAATAATTGCAGAATCAATGATAAACCACCATTTTGTTGGTATCATAGAAAGCCTTTCTAAACTCCAGTCTTAGAAGGGGTGGGGGAGATACAGGAAGAAGCTACCCCCTTACCAGTACATAGTCACACAATGATCAGACACAAGACCCCAACACTTTGAAACAAGACCTACACACATACCCTGTACACATACACCCCACACCCTCACACATGAAAATAACTGTATTCCATCCTGTACCCTCACTCATGTCATAGACAACTGATTCAAGGAAAGATACCTGAACCAAATCTGACCAATAAAATTCTCCTTAGGGATTTGAAATTCAGCATATACAAATATGACAATGGATAACATCCAACCTGAAGCATGTTGGTGTGAGAGTTCTAGAAAGTCCACAAATCCCCTTCCCAGTACCCAGATGTTTTTGTTTTCTTCCCTTATGAGCCAGTCCCTCTTTTGATTCCATGTATACACCACAGTCCCATTGTTATAGTTTGAATTGTGTGCCCCCCAAAAAGATGTGATGGAGTTCTAACTTTCAGTACCTCAGAAAGTTGTAACTGAATATAACTATATTTTGGAATACGGTCTTTATAGATATAATCAAGTGAAATGAGGTCATTAGGGTGGGCCTTAGTCCACTACAACTGGAGTCCTTATGAAAAGGGAAATTTGGACACAGATACAGACACTCACAAAAGTGAAGGCAACAATTGGTGTGATTCATTTATAAGCTAAGGAATCCTGACAAGCAACAATAAACACCAGAAGCCAAAAGAAAGGTATGGAAGAAGGTCTCCCTCTTAGATATCAAAAGGAGCCAGCCTTGCCTATACCATGTCGCAAGACTTCTAGTATCCAGAACTGTCTGACAATAAATCCTGCTGTTTTAAGACACCCAGTTGGCGGCACTTTGTTACAACAGTCCTGGAATCTCATATAGGCTCTTTCTTAAAATCTTGCCTTGAGTCACAAAAGAGGTTGACCTGGGATAATTTGATAGAAATTTATAAATTTTCTGTACAGTTGGACCAAATTTACAGTAATATTTAAAGGGTTATTGATTACTTAAAAATAGTCAATACTTCAAATAACCAATACTCTATGGCCATAGTTGAACTCTGGTTTAATTTAAGACAGGAGAATTAGCAATTTGGAGCTTTTTGGTAAATTTTTAAAAAAGGTTCTGCTTTGCATGGAGTAAAGTAGACTACTGAAAAAAATCAAGGAAGGGCAGAGTATCCTAAGAAACATCTTTGAAAGTGACTAATAGCAAACTTTGTCTTATGTGTCATTAAACTCTGTTCTTAGAAGAAAAAGAAAAGACAGCTATTAGGTTTGGTGAAGGACTCTCTTTGCTTTCCAGCGAAGATCCCTGTGACTTTGATCTTTTGATTGTGCCCAAATAATGATGTGTTTGGCCTAAAAATAGTTCTGCAAGGATGAAACTGAAATTTATTTTCTGGGACTATGTTAAAGGTAGCACGCTGAACTCTGAAGGGGAAAGAAAGATCAATCCATTGAAGGCATGCCATGTGTTAAATTTACTGCTGATGTTCCAAGAAAATCTTCCTTAATATTTTTAGACTGAGATTAATGTATTTGCAGACAATTTTAGAATATAAAGGAGTCTAAATTGAACATCTGCTTAATTGTCTTGGTCCTAGAGTCAACCTTCTGGCTTAAAAACTTAGAAAGCATATTTGGGGGAATAAATACATAATTTTGGCTTATCCAAATAATTTACTCACGTGCTTGGGGAATCAAATTGGTTTTTCATTTCTTTGTTTTGACAGAAGATTAACTTTAGGGGTACTGACTTTATTAAGCATTGTATGACAATGTCTTTCAGTGTCCATGAAATAATGTTTAGTGCAATAAATGTTAAATTACCATGTTCTATCTCCATCAATACATGTGAGGTCCATATGAATGCCAAATGAATTCAAGATGGTCATCTCTATTTCAATAAAAGCCAAATGAATTCAGAGTGATGAGGCACTTAAAATGTCACATAGTTCCAACTAGTTTCATCAGGAATTCATTACTGCCATGTGACACCTATTCATGTCAGGGCTTCCATTTTAGATACTATTTTCAACACTTTGTAATAAAATTTCACTTGAGGAATTGACTCTCCTTGGTAATGTGGAAGATGAACTCTAAGTCTGGGAAAGCAGTGCCACAATAGCTTTTGTTATATTGGAAAAGTCCCCCTACCCCCAGCCTGCAAGTTTAATATTTGAATAAAACATGCAGATTATCTGGCTATGGTTTTTTAATATTTTTATGTCCAAGGAAAATTTTAAGTTGATGTTTCCTCTTTGAACAAAGATAAGTTCTTTCATTATGTATCTTTGTAAAAATTTACTTCGTTTTGTTCCATTCTTATTAGTTAGAGCAGGTGTGTCAGAATTACACATAACAGACAAATGGGAAAACTGAGACACTGTAAGGAAACTAGTTTAGCCATGACAAAAGCAGGGATAATATCTGATTTCATTATTAAGTATTTCCATTTTTTCCAGCATTATCCAAAATGACCAATTCTGCCATGACTCTTGATCACCCAAGTGAGGCATGTCTTTGAACTACTAAAATCTCTACTTAATGTTTCCTTCTTATAGATAGCATAAATATATATATATATATATATATATATATATATATGTTTGTTACACAAAAAATGGCTATTTCATATTTTGTTTTGGCTGTCAGGAAGCTCAAAGAAAACTGTAGCAGTGTTTAAAGTCACAATTGTCAGGTTGCCAGTGTTATATATACTCTGTATAGTTGATACTACCTACAGTAATATATATCTTCCCTTGAGTATTTTTTAAACCTCTCATTTAGATGTATTTCTAAGTATTTTATTGAGTATTATTTGAATAAACTACTTTATATAATACTGTGTGAAATGAAGTAGGGGATGGATAAATAGCCAGTAATAGTTTGGTTGGTAGGTAGGTAGGTAGATAGACCCATCCATCCGTATGTCACTAATCAGTTAAAATCAAATAACTCCCCAGAGCATATAACAAAATATGTCTAATTTTAGAAGGGGATAGCAATGGGTAGTTACCCACAGTTTCTTAACAGCAACACTTTGATGTTTCTGGTCAGATGGTTCTCTTGGGGAGCTGCCCTGTGCCCTGAGGATGTTAGCATCCCTCGGCTCTGCCCACTAGAGGCCAGTAGTGTACTCCTTCTCCACTATAACAGCAGAAATGATCTCCAGACACTGTCAAATATTCCTTGAGAAGCAACTACCATGCCCAACCCAATCTTAAGAAAGAGTTCCCTGTAAATTATCTCTTGCTTCACTGTTCTGTCCATTTCCTCTGTTCTCTTAAGAGAACAACAATCCCATGGAAACTAGAAAAGCTGAAGAGGATTTGAAGCTGTGGTGAAGGCACTGGCTGGCAATCTGCTTTCTGTTAAGCTAAGCGATGTCTCTGCAGAAGCCTGAGACAGGAGAATGTAATAAAACCAAGTCTCATAAATGGGATTTCAAAAGAGGGCCCTTTAACAGTGTGTTCATGATGCTGGACAAAGAGAGGTGAGGTCTGTCATGTATTTCCAATCCTGGTTGGATGCTTCTCCTGATCTCTAATGACAGTAATTAATTAAATAATGGTTAAGTAATGAATTGGGTTATTTCCTAAGGCTGGAGATCAAGAGAAATTAAATACTCATTCTCAAGGGGTCTGAGTTGATAAAGGGCTGTTTAAGCACCTTTACAGCAGTGGAAGTAAGACCTGAATAAGATACAGAGATTGACAATGTTGCCTGAACCGTTTTTCTCAGTAGATTGTAGAATCAACTAAAGCTGATAATTGTGGGGGATGCAAGAAAATGTGAGATTACTTCAATGATGTGGGAAGCCAAATCACTTGACAAAGGAAACTTGGATCATTATTAGCACATTTTGTCTTGTTTACACCAAGCATTCAGAACCTGAATTTAAGAGATATCTGTGTAATTGATTGCAGCAGTCTAAATTGTATCTCGATTGATATATCCTGATGGGTAAGTGTGGTCTTATATTTCTTTGTTCCCTAAAGTGGCCTGGACATAATAAGAGCTCAATAAATATTTGATCAACCTGACAGAAACTGGTGCTTTATCCATAGATACTGTGTCAAAAATGCATTATCTGATAACAGCCATGCCACCAGTCAGAACTTCAGACAGAAGAAGGAGCACCTATTTTACCCATCAAGAATTTTCAGTCTTACACCAATAATTATACTCTTATAATCACAAAATCTTTTTCCATTTGAGTTATATAAACTCACTGTTAAATGTGTAGTTTTATACAACTAAAATGCAGAATCTTTCACAGACATTTCTGCCATTTCATCAAAATTTGCTTTAGGAGGTCTATCCTGGAAAGGGTATATTATGAGAAATGATTTGTTCTAAATTATCATAGCAAATCAGCTCATGCCACTAAGACAATATACATACATATGGAAGAAGAAATCATGCCTATGCTTCTTTTCTATGCATATGA
Source organism: Talpa occidentalis (assembly GCF_014898055.3). Lineage (NCBI taxonomy): Eukaryota > Metazoa > Chordata > Mammalia > Eulipotyphla > Talpidae > Talpa > Talpa occidentalis. The sequence continues at coordinate 24,504 of NW_023601456.1, forward strand.
AAGGCGTCTGCAGCAAAGACAATTAGAATGTAAGAACAGAAAATCAGTAAGTGGGAAATGACAATAATTCTAAATGCTAAACTATCAAATCAAATATGTAATTAAATGTATATAATTCAAAAGTGCAATTAGTCACACATCATAACATTTTTTGGACACATATTGATAGTGTTAGAGCAGAGTTATTATATTAAAATGAGAATCAATTAGCTCATTCCTATTTAGGCATACAGATAACTCAGCTTTTCCAGGGGGCAATCAAGGATACTGGCTGGAGCATAGACTTTGAAGTTAAACAGAACTGAGTACAAATCCAGACATCACTGATTCTGACTCAGACCCTGGGTATCTGTACCCAGAGGCAATGCAATACCTTGGGAAGAGGCTGGATCCACTGGGCAACCTGAGTGCCCATGCAGCCATCACAACTCACCAGCTCCATGACTTTGCTCAAGTCATGTATTCTCTTTGTGCTTCAGATTCACATGTTTACCATGCAGTTCCTCTATCTCTATCTGGGTATCTTTGTTTTATTGACATTATTATTCCAGGCCAATGCACATACAACATCGTTTACATCAACCAAATCCATACACCCATCATAAAGTGAGAAAACTGCCAAGTGAGCAGCCCAGGAGTACAAACCTGTGAAGTGCTTCTCAACCTAAATGATGCATCCTTTGGGAAAGTCATTCCTGACCCCTCTAGGGTGAGGCCCGGGGCATGCATAGGCCTGTATTTCTACTAACGGAGCACTTACCACAGGATAAATGCCTTTGTAAAAGGGAAGAAGATTAAAAATCACTATCCTTATATTGGCACAAGAATGGATATAAAAGTCAGAAAACAGAACAGAGTGCTAAAATAGGCCACAAATACATGGTCATTTGATTTATGACTGCACTTTAGTGAGGTAAAAGATGGCCTTCTCAATAAATGGTGCTGAAGCAAGTGGGGAACAAAGATCAATCCCTACCTCACTCTATATACAAAATTAATTTGAGATGAAAATGAATCATGAAGGCTAAATAAATCAAGTTTTTAGAATACATAGTAGAGCATATTTGTGACCATGGGCCATGCAAATATGTCTAAGATAAGACATGAAAAGCAAAGTATAATAGCAAAAAAAGAATAAATGTTCATTAAAATATAGGACATTTGTTTATCAAAAGAAAATAAGAATGTAAAAAGGCAAGCCACTGATGAACAGACTTAAAATACATGCATTTGACAAAGACAAATTTAGAACATATAAGGAACCCTTTAAATTACCACTAAAGGAAATTTCTTTTAAATAGAACAAAAAAAGCATATTGTGGGAAGCATCTTTTGTCTGGATAGAATAGCTGAGACTGGAGCTCAGTAAAAGAATAGGAACAGAGGTAGATTCTCTGGAGCAGACCCAGAGGACAGGGTGGAAATTAAAGGAAGGAGAGATGGGAAGGTAGGTGGGAAAAGAAAACAGTGATGTGTGAGAGAGCTAGATGTAGACAAAGAAAATGTGTCTGGTGCCTGAAGGACATTTAACAATAATCATATTTAATATTCCACTGGGAGTGGGTATAATCACCAAATACAACCTTCTAGAACTCAATAAAGTGTGCTACCCATACTGTGTTTTTATTTAAAGATTTATTGTATTTATTTATGGATACAAGAGCTGGGTGTAGGTCAGAAATGCGGGCACTGGGGGAATAAGAGGATTCACCAGAGACAGAGTGGGGAGCAGAACAGGCAGATCTACTGAAATGCACTGCTGAGGGGAGCAGAGGGAGAGACAGGAGAGGTCTGCTATGCCATGTGGGTCATCTCCCTGGCTGGGGATTGAACTCGTGCTACAGTGGCTGCAGATAGCTTCATGGTATTGAGACTCAACCACCAGGGAGGCCCCCATACTGTGTTTTATGTAAATATTTTGGGAATGTATAGACAGGGGCTATGGTTCTACAAGTGACTTATGAAATTTGAAGAGGGCAAGAAGGAGAAAAAAGCAGGATGCTGGAGCAAGAAGTGGCCACTGGTATAGGAACCCCTCACCTCTGTGCAATTTCAGAAATTTCATAGATATAATTGAACATTCTTAAGACTTAGAATGGAGGCTTGGAACAATGTTATTCAGGTTTCACAGGCTGAGAGATCCCAGGTAAAATCAGTTATATATTTCATTGTTTCTTTCCTACTAAGGTTTTTTAGAGTAAGGCATAGAATTGGAGCTCAGAAGTAACTGATGGAAAACAAATGAATGGAAGTGTTTGTGAATGAAATTTAGGCATTTTATTCACGCTGGTCAGTTTTCAGAGCTTCCTGATCACTTTTTACCTCTATTTTGCTGATGTCTTTTCATTTGTCCATTTTTCTATCACTTGCCAGAAACTCCCAATCATATGCTTGCTGTATTGTCCATCCACAAAGCAACATTTCAGCCCAAATGTGCACCTTCTCCATTTGGAAGATGAGCTGCACTATAGCATACAGTAATTCAAATGCATTTGCAAAATAATTACTCCTCTTTCATACCCAGGCTTGTTATCTGAATAAATGTTTCCCTAATAAAGCCTGCAGCTGGGTTGAGTTTGAGAAATACAACAATTAGGAGTCATGGGACAAGAGCTCATAAAAGGTTCCCTTTAAACACCAGCATTTGCTTCCCACATCCCTGATTAGGAGGAGCGGGGTCTGTGTGTGACTGCCAACACAGCACTGATTGCTAATCAAGTGGCCATGGTATGTGCGAGCAAAGGAAGATTAGAAAACAAATGTAGATGCTGATTAGTTTTCTACAAACATCTTGAAAGATACATGAAGCAGGAATCAGCTAAGGTGAGATAAGTAAGAAGAATTCTGCTCTCCCTGCTTTGCAAACCTCACCTGAGTCAAATCTGGAATTAAAAAAGAAACTATGTAACAGGGCACTAAACTGATTATAAAATCTAAATGATCTGTGGGATAAGTATTAATAACAATAGTAGCAGCTACAATCACAATTGCCAAGGCCTGAACCTGTTAGGGGGAAAGGATGTTCTGAGCTAATCCCAAACAGGCTTTGTGGACCCCACCCCCACTCCAGACCAAAGTCATCAAGGCTTTGGGAAAGACAAATCCCGTCACCACCAAAGGGAAGGTGGCTGGGACCTGAGGGTGGAGTTAAGCAGCCAGGTTGGGTATAAAAACCAAACACGGGGGCCTTGGGGTCTCTTGCTCTGTCGCTCGCCTCCTGGCTGGCGGCCAGCTCTCAGAGTGCCATTTGGGATTCCTGATAGGCGGATCGGGTAGGAAGCATTTAAAACTTTGTCCCCCACTTTTCTCCCTGAGCTGTACATTTCCTCATTTCCCCTTCCCTTGTAAATAAACCTTTTATTAACCTTTTGCGTGTGCCTGCAGTAAGTATCGGTAAGTCCTTTAAAGCACGCGGGTGAGAACCCACAGTCAGACACCCCGTTTTGTATCGGGGCTGCCCTATAACAAGCCCACTGGATAAGAGCAGTGATGTCCATTATCTCCATCTCAGGTGTAAAAACAAAGACTCAACAAGGGACACTTTTTTTTTTGTTTTGTTTTGTTTTTTTTTTAACTTGGAAATCAAAGTTTATTTATTTATTTGTTTGTTTATTTATTGCATAGAAGAACTGGGATATAGGCCAGAGGTACAGGGGATGAGAGGATTCAGCAGAAATAGAGTGGGGAGCAGAACGGGCAGATTTATTAAAATGCACTGCTAAAGGTAGTAGCAGACAAGATACGAGAGGTCTGATGGGCCATGTGTGAGTTAGCTCCCTGGCTTGGGATTGAAGTCAGGCCTTGGCGGTGATAGCGCTGAGATTTAACCCTTAAGGCAACACAAGTAAGTGACTGAACAATAGCTTATACTGAGGTTTTTGTCTTAACATTTTTGGCTTCCCTATATTTAGGGAAACATATACAAGCCAAAGGGTCATACATATTATCAATGGTACTGATAACAAACATAATTTGAAAAGTGGGTTAAAATTTCAGAGATTTGGGGACTCCGGGCTAACCATCACAGCTAGCAGGAAATAGTGGGAAAGACATGTTTCTTTAAAAAAAACCCATTTTGAAGGAAACCGGAAAGAACCACTGTTAATGACTGGTCACATTTAATGTCTACATTTTTCCAGGTTTAAACTATCAACGTTGTACTTCTGATTTACAGCAATTGCCTGTCTCTGGTGTAAATTCTCCATCATGATGGGAGCATTTACACCACACAAATAGTAACTGGCATGACATCAATGTGGATTTAGGAAGAGTTGTGCACAACTGGTCCTCACAGCTGGAATGAGCCACCTCTAACGCACCTGTGGGCACTACTCAAAGGTTGAAGGTCATCTCATAAAAATCACATGCCATTCACAATACACCCAGTGGGTAAAAGGAGGGGCATAGTTGGTGTTCTCTTCCAGACATTCCATAAATTTGCTAGTTAGGTGAGTTACAGGAGTTCCAGCTAATAGAGTAGTAACAATTGCTCATACACATCAAGCAATATTCACTAAGGAAGCTGAAGTAAATACACCCCACTTTACTGATTGGCACTACTCTGGTTCCCAGTTCCCTCAGTTGGGTTAACTCGGAGGTATGTCTTCCACACTGTCTCCAGAGACATCTTAGGCGTTGGAACTTGACTTACCTACCATGACTTAATATCACGTCCTGCACAGACTCTTTGCTTTTTCCTCATCTCCTGTCTATTTCTGGTGTTCCCTCCTTAAGAAACTACTTTCCTGCACATCTTTGTCTTTTCATGAGGACCCCAATTATGAGACACACAAACTCATGTCACCTCTTGCATGTCCACTGAACCTGCATCTCAGGCTTTGGACAATCAGGGCCTCACAGAAAGCCGCCAACACTGATGTCAGGCATAGGATATTGAAGTGGCATCATTTTCTAACTCTACAGATTTTCATACTGCAGACACTCCGCAGAAGGCTCAATATTGAAATTACCTCATTATCTCCTCTAAGGCTGGTGAAAACCATTGATATTGGAGAGCGCTAATCTAAAAGAAACATTGATCATTTAATCCTCTCAGTTCACTGAGCTCTACTCCTGAATCAAGTCTGATCACTAGCAAGCTTAGCTCTAGGTAGGAATTCATTCACCTTATCATGATTCCTTTTCATGTCTTTAGTGAAGTAAGATATACAAAGTAAGCAGGCAAAGGATGTTTTTACACCTCTGGCAAAATAGCTATGAAAAAAACCTATTCCTTATAGAACTCAGTGTCCTCAGTATAGACTCTTATGACACACTCTGGCAGATATAAATGCCAAGGGAAAAATTTCCTGTGTCCATTCATTGGTGTGCTTTCTTTTTTTTTAAAACCATACAATGCAAACTATTGAAGCCAACACATTTCCACGCCTGTTCCCACCCCTGTCCCTTCCCCCCATGAGTATGTGGAAACTAAAAGCAAGTTTGGCACTAGATGTTGCATACCTACTATGTATTAGATACTATGTTAAGGTTAGCAATAGCTCTCTGAGAAAACAGAGCTGAAGTTCTAACGGAATTTATGATTCAACATAATCGTGTATGTGTGGAAATAGCCTCAATTAAAGATTGCTTCAACTGACCTCCTGTGAAAAGTAAAAGAGCAACCAAGGAAAATAAGGAAACAGCTTTGGAAACAAGATTGTGAATGTTTATGTAAATCAGTCTTGATAACTCTGAGGTTGGCACATAGCATGAAAGCAATGAACGGTGAGTGTGGCTCCCCTATCAACAGGGAACAGACATTCATAGATTCAGTTTAATGCTATTTATTATTTTTATTTTATTAACAAACCAGAATGGAGAATTCTGGGTCCATTACATGTATCTGTTTAATGATAAAGGAGGTCTTCACAAGAAGATGAGCACCAATCAGTGGTGCCATCTTGCTGTGCTTGTGGGTTTACTCCTTGGTCAAGGATCGAACTCATTTTGCAGTGGCTGCTGATAGCTTGATAGCACTGTGTCTTTAACCCCTGACCACCAGGGAGGCCCAGAGCCAACCTCTATTTCAATGAAAAATTCATTGGAAGTAGTTAAAAATTTTTCCTTATTGATCAGCAAGAGGCAGCTAAGCTCACAAGATTCTTGAAAAATTATCCTTTCAGCAGTTTATAAATCACTGCCTGAAAGCTAAACTTTATAAAAACATATGAAAAACATGACAAAATTAGGGCTAGCAAAACAGCTGCCTTCTTCTTACTACCTAAAGTGATTTTTTTTTTGTTCACAAATTAGCATGGAATCTATGGGGGGAAGGGGATCAGATAATGGCCCCAGGTGTTCTCTGAACACCAAGCCAGAGTCAGGCTCCTTGCTAAATGGGCAGCCTGTGGAGGGATCACCCTGACCCATGGGACTTACAAGGTTATCTTAACCCCCAACACAAGGAAATCCTTGAGGTCAAATTCTTGCTTCTTTATTGCTTATAGAAGTGTGAAACTGGCCTCCCCTGGTGGTGCAGGCAGTTGAATGCCGCACTGTGAAGCTGTCTGCAGCGCAAGTTCGATCCCAGCCGGCCCGCAAGGGTCCCACATGGTGCAGCAGATCTCTCCTGTCTTGCCCGCTGCTCCCATCAGCAGTGTACTTCGTCACTCTGCCTGTTCTGTTCCCTGTTCTGTCTCTGCTGAATACTCTCACCCTCCCGCGCATCTGGCCTGTACCCCAGTTCATGTATAAATAAATACATCTTTAAAAAAAAAAAAGTGAAACTTCTTCCTAGGACCAAGCATCAAGGGTTGAATGCCCAAGACATTTTGCAGAGTGTGGTTTAGGTTCAAATCTTCCCCAGAACTGATAAGTGTTGTGTAGGACTGGAAAATTGAAATCCCCCTATTTACTAGTGACTATACCTATTTTTGTATTTGTTATCAAATGTGTCCTCAAAACAGAAATTAATATTATCTTCAATGACCTTCAATTACTTGATGAGAAAATCCTATATGGGATAGTCAGATAAACAAGGTTAGACACCTTTTAGCACAGAAGGTGGGAGCAGCCTAAGTGTGAGAGGTTGAAAGCAGATCTGTAGGGTAGAGTCATGTGTGCAATTACCTAATCTCAAGACTCTCTAACATTATTCCCCAGGGGACCTTTCAAAAGATGAGATGATGCCTCTTTGTTTGGAATTAGCTTCAGTAGAGCATTCAACCTCTTTGGTAATAGAAGCAGAACAGAACTGTTCCGAGTACCAGCAAAAGCTGCCCCTGTGGGGAAATGATAAAGCCAGAGGTCTAATATTAGAATCTTCAGGTAAAGTCAAGCTTAAAACCTTAGATTTTTAATCCAATTTAGGAATAGAAGTGATTTATGTCTTCTATGATAGTTCATCATTTCCTGAAGAGGAAATTGGCAGGGGTGGGGGCACCGTGGCCCTTGCTGCCCTGTGGACCTAGGGTGAACTGGAGCAATGATTTATTTAGCCATTTCCAAAACATTATAGCATTGATTTTAAGTGCTCAGTTTAAAATGGTATATTTAGGAGCATAGCTGCTCAGAATCCTAAGAACATTTGAACATGTTTATTAAAGGATAATTACAAACTTCTACTGTAAAGAGAGCCAATAGGGTGCTCTGTGTGCAATTATGGCTCTGAAGGGGTTCTTAATTTTAATATATTATTTATAAAAAATAAAATATATAAATTGGATATGTGAAAAGAAAATATATATCCTTGACATCCCTATACTAGCTACAGAGGTACTTCAAAGTAAAAGGTAAAACACCCAAATGGGATCATATTCAACACACCTGTGCTTAATATAATGCATGCGTGTGTGTGAAATGTTAGCTATTGATCAATTACAGTATTTTAAGAGATTGGGTGTCAGCCAAGCACAAAAGAGAACACATTGTATGATTCCATTTACATAAAGCACAAAAATAGGGACTATAATCCATGCTGTTAAAGTTAGAAGAACATGATCTAAGGGGCCTTGGGGGGCTTTTAGGGTCACAATGGTTCTCCATCTGAGTGCTGATCACAAGTATGTGTGTCCAGTTTGTGAAAATTTTTCAAACTACAGATTTACAACCTCTACTTTATATATATATACATATATATATATATATATATATATACACTCCAGTGAACAGTAAAAAAGTGTCGACCTGATTCAAATTATAATTTTAATTCTAATATTAGAATCTTCAGGTAAAGGCAAGTTTGAAACCTCAGAATTTTAATCCAGTTTAGGAATAGGGTGACTTATGTATTCTTTAATTCAAATTATAATTTGAAATAATAAATATGGCTTCAAGGAGATCTGATAATTAAATATATACATAATGGATAATGAAAAAAATGGATAAGGAAAGCCATCCATACACTGAAGATTCAGAACTCTCAGAGAGAAAGTACTGCCAATACCAGACACAATGCTCCCCATCCTGAGAGCAGTCAACCTGGACCACAGTGATTAAGACTTTTCCCACTCAGGGTCAGAAAGATAGGGGCTTGGTCCATAAATGCAAGAGTGGACCCACAAAAGAAGAGGCTAAGGGGGTTCAGTATATCACAGCAACATAATGTTCATTCCAATCTCTAATGTTTTCAGGGAGTTCTTGTTAAATGTCAGATGTCATAAAAATCTCCATAAATCTTCCATGACTTTAGGATATAAAAACAATAAAGAGTCCAAGCATTCAAATGTGTGAATTACTGAAACCTGAAGGACTTTTAAAAATCCTATAAAACTATCAGCTTGGACAATTCTTATTTAGGTCATAAGAATCTAATTCTCAAGACAAGGTCTGAAGAGATGCAAATGAAAACAATAGTGGGACATTACATGTTGCCCAGAAGACTGACAAATGTTGAAAAAGGTTGATGTTATTCAGAGCTGGTGAGGGCTTAAGTACAAGAACACTTTTGAACGCTCTTGGTAGCAATATAAATTGGTATAACATTTAGGAAGGCAATTTGATAGTATCTGTCAAAATTTTAAATGGGCCCAACTTCAGTGCAGTGATAACATTTCTAGAAGTCCCCCCTTGATTACCAGCTGTGGATGCTTGGGGTGACCTCAGTTGCTCCGGGCCTACTGTCTAACTTGGCTAACTGCTGCTTTCTCTAAGTCTCATGGGAACATTATTCTCATTATTAAGAAAGAAGGAATATCTATTTTTCAGGCATGTATCAATGAGTGTCTCCAAAGTGCTTTAAAATCAAGAATTACCAGCTTTAACTAGGGGGTAATAACGGCGCTAAGAACATCTGAGACAGTTCGTCTCTAATAAAATTCTCAGTATCAGCTGGCTGCATTACTCAAAGCTTTCACTCAGCACACACATTATTTATTATGGCATTATGCATTCTGAGAAGTGTTAGCCACGGTGACTTAGACGAAGTAGTGCTATTGCACAGGAAACCTCACTTTCCATATTGATAACAGTAACTCACCCGCTTTCCCAGTGCTCTCCCAGCTTATCTTAAAAGCTCTAAAAGTAGGTAGACGGTGGCTTTTCTTAGGTGCAGGAATCACCTCAGGACCTACTTGACAACACAGATGGGATATAATGGTTCCAACTAACAACTTGGTATTGCAGAAATGAAAATTACAAATGCATAGCGGCTGAGAAGGCAAAATGCCAGCAAAGCAACCTGAGTCGATAGTCTGTTCTTACACCACCACCCCCAAACTATAACCCATCAAATCACTAGATGGATTTTGTACTAGTTCTAACTTTCTTTCGTTTTTAAATGATAGTGACTCTTATGAATTGGGCTGAGGGGACTAGGTAGGGGATTTACATTGTTTCTGAATTAATAAGGCAGCTATTCTGCATTTATCATAAAGCTACCCAAAGAAAGTGGATCCTTAATCACTAGCTTCCACTTGGCTAAATTTGCGATTTTAGAGTCACATTTACTATCTTCTCAAACAAAAATTGTTCATAACTAGTTTGCCTAGGAAGTAGCTTATTTAATGAGCTCCCCTTCATCAATTTCAGTTGAATATAAAAATCTCTGATTCATGACTTGTTTCCCCATTAACAGTTTTCAGAAGCTCCAAGAAGCCAGCTGCTAGATACCAACATGCCTTGGGAGCAGGTATAGGAAACATGGCCTTTGGACTCAGAATGTGTAACTGTGTCATTTGAGAGAGGAAGGGCTGGGAAGCTGCACAACTCCTTTCTCCAAACCAGGAATTACAACAAATGATCATTTCAGATACATTTAATACAGACTATTGTCTTTATGAATCATAGAATAGAACTCAACAAAGAGGCAAAGTAGAAGGAAAGACAACAAATATTTATTATGCACCTACTTTCTCCATGCACCAGTCTTTCTTCCACACTTTCACATGATGTACCTCAATGGGTTTTCACGGCTACCCTTGAGGAAACTGAGCCTCAGGAAAGTGGTTTAATGAAGTCACAAGTGACAGGATGGCTGGTCTGACATCCCTCCATTCATACAGATTCAAGAGACCTATGAGGACAAGACTGCACCAGGACATGCCTAAAAGGTAGCCTTTGCCTGAACTCTCCCAGAGATGATGTCACCTTGCAATTTTCAGCATGAAATCTTCTGATCTGAGTTTTTCCTTTATAATGTCTGCAGAGTAACAGCAGGATCTCCTGTCATGTATTAACCCTTACTATAACCAAATGAGGTCCTAGAGTACAACAGACACCAGTTCTTATACTGCATTCATTCACATGACATATTTTAATTAAACTCCCACCTGTGACAGGTACTGATAAGGTCAGGGGACAATCATGTGACAGACATTATTATCCTTTTACACATAAGAACACAGAAGCTTAAAGAGAAAAACGCCAAGTTACACAGGGTAGCACAGACTGGCTAGTGATTCACCAAAGATATTTTCTGATCCTCTTGGATAAGTGACTGGGCCAATGTCCCAGCCTCCCTTAGGCCTCCCAGGAACATGCACAGCAGTGTCATTCATGGTAAGTGGGTCTGGATCATAAAACTCCCTGGGAAATTTTCTTGAGAATTGGAAATAAACTTCTACTTGTAGACTCCTGAGTTTTTGGAGGTTTCTCTGTTGCAGCAGCTTGCATCATCTAACTAATATGCACAGTTAGCAGAAGGCTAAGGTCAGGATTTAGGTCTGAATCTGCCTGATGCTGGAGCTTATGTTCTAGGACAGAGAGCGCCACTGCCTGTGCTTGTGTTGCTGTCACTTGTATATGCTGATCTGAGCTCTATCATCTTCCCACTTCTTCATAATGCATTCCTTCAGAGACTTGAATTCCATTTTCATCTGCCTTCCTTGCCTTTTCTTGTTAGTTATATGACATAGTTGTCTTGTCAGATAAAATTTATTTTGCCGATGACTTCTTAAAGTATGGGGTGGAAAAAACAATAGAGCAAATCAATGAAACTGAAAGTTGGTTTTTCAAAAAATCAAAATTGACAGACTTTTAGCTAGACTGGCCAAGAAAAGAAAACAGATCACCAAATAAGAAATGCAAAAAATTAAGGTATATTTCTGATTTTACAGAAATTTAAAGGATTATAATGGAATGCTATGCACAATTCTGTGCCAACAGATTGAACAGTTCAGATGAAACAGACACATTTCTAGAAAGATACAAATTACCAAAATTGACTCAAGAAGAAATAAAAAAAAATCTAAATAGCCCAGAGCATTAAAATAAAATAAATTAAATTAGTATTAAAAATCTTTTCAGAAAGAAAAGCTGAGACCCAGATGGCTTCCCTGAATAAATTTTATCAAGCTTTTAAAGAAGAAATAATACCAATTTTCACAAACTCCCAGAAAATAGAGTAGGAGGGAATACTTCTCGAATCATTCAGTGAGGCCAGATTATACTGCTGCCAAAGTCACATAAAGATATCAAAAGAAAAGAAAACCAGAGATTGCAACCTCTCATGAATATAGAAACAAAAATCCTCACCAAAATATTGGCAAACTGAATCCAATATCATAGACAGAAGGCAGCTCATGGCTCTGGAAGATATCAAGTCTAATCCCTGGAACCTGTAAATGTGACTTTATTTGGATAAAAGGCCTTTGCAGATTAAGTGAAGCCTCAGGGTGAGCAGGTTATCTTGGATTATCAAGGCTGGGTCTAAAGGCCATTGATATCCTTAGAAAGGGAGGGCCAGAGGAGCTAAGATAAGAGACTGAGGTGATGTGATAGAGAGAAGGGGACTAGAAGCCAGAGTAAAGACATATGTGAAGATCTTGGTCTGGAAGTTTAGAGCGATGTGATCACAAGACAAGTGATGGCAGCAGCCCCAGAAGCTAAGAGCCTCTGGGGAGAGGGTGGCACTGTTAACACCTTGACTTCATACTGATTTGGAATGTCTAAGCTCCAGAAATATGACAAAATATTTGTACTGTTTTAAGGCATCAGATGTGTGTTCATTTGTTGTAACAGTCACAGGCAACTAATACAATGGAGAAAAAGTGCTATACACTAGGACCAAGTCGATTATTTCAGGATTGCAGAGCTAAAGTTTAGTATTCAAAGATCAATTCAACCACATTAGTAAAGGACATAAAACCTACATCCAATCACTTCAATAGATACAGAAAAAACACCTGATAAAATAACAACATCCATCCATGATAAAGACCCTCAACAAACTTGGAATAGAAGGCAACTTCCTCAACTTGATAAAGAGCATATACAACATCCCCTTATCTGATGTCATACTTAGTGGTTTGAGAGCTTAATAGACTGCATGCCTTCCCTCTAACATCAGGAACACAGCAGTGATGTCCGCTCTTCCCACTTTTATTCAGTATTACATTGGCGGTTCTAGGCAGTGTAAACAGGCAAGGGAAAAAAAGCGGGGGGGGAGTATAGGTAGAAAAAGGATACTGATGCTTCTGGTGACTGCTGACCAGCAGGTCCATAGATACTCTCTCTATAAAACATGGGTAAATTCTGGTTGCCGGTGGGGGCATTTGACTTTAACCCAGGTCAGGAACATCGATTTATTTGGCAATCTTTGGCCATGCAGTTGATTTGTGGAGACACATATGATAAATAAAATTGAGCTTCCTTCTGTAATTTTGTTGACCTGTGAGCATATACAGGTCCCCACCATTGGAGCTGCTATAAAGATAGAGCTTGAGCTTAGAGCCACCAGAAGCTCTCTTGACAACAATAACAACAAACTGGGAGGCTGGAGTTGACCCAGAAGAAAGTCAAGCAGAGGGATGAGGATGAGGTCTTGGGCACAGGCAGGATCTGAGTATTTATGTCTTGCTTAGACCTTGTTTTACATTAATTACACTTTGCTTCCTATTATATGCTGCCAATGTTTGCTAAACAAATAGAAAATCATAGATGGAGGGATGGAAAGATGTATGAAGGATGATAAATGAATAGATCCATTTGAAATTTTACTAGGACTTAAGTTCTGTTTCATCGGTCTTTAATTTGCAGAATTTATCTTCTCTCTTTTTATAATATATCGGCTATCACCATCGTCTACCTACTCACACCTTTCTTGTCCATGATGTCTTAAAAATTACAGAAACTGTTGCTGAGAATGTAATCACAATTTTATAAGTGTCCTCTGAGAAATAATTCACCTAGCCTTGTAGATGTGAAGTTGCTTAAATCAATAGGATGTACTTTTATCATCTTCTTTACTATCTCGGATGCCAATTTTCTCCTATTTATATTTTTTCAACCCTTTCACAGGGTGATGATTATTTTCTTTGATCATAAAAATGGAGTCTGTGTGGTTATGTGTTTACTGCTATCTTTCACCAAAATCTCCTTTCATTTTCTTTGGCTTATTGGGAACTTGCCATGGTCAAGAAGCTTACATATATCACTTAATTTTTTTTAAAGATTTATATATTTATACAAGAGCTGGGATACAGGCCAGATGCATAGGAGAGTGAGAGGATCCACCAGAAGCAGAGCAGGGAATAGAACAGGCAGACTGACGAAGCACACTGTTGAGGAGAACAGTGGGCAAGGCAGGAGAGGTCTGCTGCGCCATGTGGGATTCTCGCCAGCCGCTGGATTAACCCGCACTGCAGAGGCTGCGAACAGCTTCACAGTGTGGCGCTCAACCGCCTGTGCCACCAGGGAGGCCCAATTTTTTTTAATTTTTTTTTTTTTTTTTTGTGCATGGAAGAACCGGGGTGTAGGCCAGAGGTGCAGAGGTTGAGAGGAGTCACCAGAGACTGAGTGGGGAGCAGAACAGGCAGATTTACTGAAATACACTGTGGTGCTAGCACTGAGGCTTAACCCCTAAGCCACAAGGGAGGCCCTAAATCACTTTATTTTGTGTATTGTTTAAAACTAAGTTCTTAGACAAGTCCATATTTTGTTGCAATATGACTCTTTGTATATATATTTTCTCTCTTCTTCCCCAGATCTTTTGTTACTTTGCTCTGTTTTGGTGTGTCTTACTTTAAAATATGTCTACATTGATTTTTCTCTGATTTTGATAGAAATATTCTTTCCCCATATGGGTACCTGTCTACCGTGGCCATGTGTGCCCTGCCTTCGGCGTCACCCACATGAGAGAGAACAGGTCATATTTTTCCACTCTCCACCAATTCTACCCACTTTCAGTCCTTCTGGTGGAGTTAATGTGGCCATTTCCTTCTCTTATTTGTGCGAATCTTTCTCTCATCCACCTTATCTGATGACAGCATCCACATTCTACCTTCCTATCTAACTGAAATCCCCAAAAGTTAATGATTTTGTCATACTGGTGTAAGACAAAATCCCTATGGTTTTATTTGTCCCTTATATTCCTCAATGATCATGTTTACAATGAGTGGTTGTGTTAGTGCAGGTATGTGTGGATATGGGAGTTTTCCAGTCCTCTTATGTTTCTGAATATTTCCACATAATTTTGTTTGCTGCATATCCCTTGGACCTATGGTTGATTCAATTATGCTTAAGAAAAAACCCAAATGTGTCACCAAAAAAGTGCAGCTATATAAATTCTGTGTATTGCACAACTGTCTCCTAACAGGGCATATTCTTTAAGTCTTCTGTTTTCTTACTTCTTACTTCATAGCCAAAATTAGGATACATGACAATTCATTATTGCAACAACATGTAAATGTGCTGACAACACCCCAAGATACCGTTCCTGTCTTTGTGCGCAAGTGGCCATCAGAGTCCACCAGAGTCTTCTTTTAAGTTGAATCATTGCATGTGATTCTCTTACCTACCATCTGAATCCCTCAGAGCCCATGGGTTAATTCATTTCTCTATCCCCTGTAACATCTTGAACATGGTCACATAATCAATGCATGTTTACTCCCTGGAACTGAACTTCGGACCCTACATACAATCAATGGAATAAAAAGGAATGCACTGTCTGGAAGCATTCAAACATTGTTATCTGCAGAGAAACATCTGATCTATTATATGTGGTCTACTTTAAACTGTTAATTAAAAGAGAGCCAAAAAAGCTCACACTCGGAAATGCTTTGTATACACCCTGTAAACCCCAGACTGCCTTTCCTTGTGTTACAGTTCACGCAGGCCTTCCTGGTAGTAAATTGGCGCTGGAGAAGCTGTGATGTATCGATTCCCCTCTGACGATCTCCTACACTAAAAACCAAAGAGCGTGAGACGTGCCTGTTTTCTAGAGCATGTCTACCATAGGATCTCTTAAAGTGCCTCAATATGAAATTCGTGATCCAAGAGAAGAGTCCACCACAAGAAGCCATAAAATCATGACCTCTGGGAAACACATCAAAACTCACATGAGCCCTTTCTGCAAAGGCAACACCTTCAGGAAGGTAGGATACCGGAAAGTAGCTCTTTCCACCCACCTGGAAAGGTGTTTTAGATGCTATCCACTCTCCAGCCTTGCTGTCTACCGGATACTAAGATTTTTCACTTAGAAGGGTGACTACAGTTCCCAGCCCCCCAGTCCCATCCCTGTATTTCAGTAGGGAATAAAATGATCCCTGTATATCACTTTGATAAGTTTGTAAAGCACTCTGTCGTCTTTGGGCAGGAAACTGCTAAAGAAGGATACCTTTGTTATGGTTTACAAAACCATTTCCAAAGTGTGCTGCTTAGGCCCTTAGAGTGAAATTCAAAAATAGAAGCCTGTAAAAATTATCCAGAGAATCAATGTCACAAAAAGACATTCTCCCTGTAATTGGAGGGCACGTTTTAGTATGTTGCATTAGACTACTCTGATATTAAATCTATATTCTAAGACTGTCTTAATTGACCATAAAAAGGACAATTGAAAACACAGGATTTGATCACTGCACATACAACACTAGTGCTATAACCACCAAATTAGGCCATTTTGAGGAGAGCATCCAGGCCTGATTCTGTTTAAGCTGTCTCAGGGATACATTTCTTCATCCAATTTCAAAAAGGCAACAGGATATTAAGTCTATTAGGATTCAGTGAGAGTTTAGACCATTGCACATTGTGCAAATTTAACATTTGCTTCTAGCCACCATCCCTAGTAAGGCCGGGAAGGGAGAGAGAAAGCAAGGGAGGGAGGCAGCTTACATGTTTTCTAAGTATTCAAATGGAACTTCTCTGATGCTTCTGGTGATACCTTTTGGTGCCATTGGATTTAATGATGCTATAAATAATGAGTAAACAAATTTGGAGAGTCTGATTAATGAACTCGGGGACCATTTTGTAATAGAGAACACTGATGTCTAATTGGAGTGTAACCTCCACATTCTCAGGTCTCTCATGAGTTGTGGATTCCAGATGGGCCATAGCACATCTTGTCTCTGCACACTGAGAATTAGAACATACTCCACCTGCACCAGTTCCCACCAATCTTCTAGAAAGGAACTTTTGCCTAAAAAAATCATCAATCACAAGTGCAGTTTCTTTTTTCCGTTACTTTTTAGAAATGTTTTTACTTGTTGAGGAAATCAGACTTTTTGAACTATTGGTAAGTGCCCAGGTCCTTTTAGAGAGTGGTACTGGAAGGAATAATGGTTAAGACACGTGCAGGGAGTAGAGTTCTGCCCAGTTCCATTATTTACTAGTCAAATGAGCAAAGGACAATATCCTTAAAAGTGCTGAACCTTAAGGTCATCCCCACCCCACTGTAAGGTGGGGCTATAACAGTATTCCCCTGAAGATAAGGTTGTGAAGACCACATGGGCTAATAAATTACCACATGGGCCATACCATCAGTATTCAGCATCTCATGCATTATTATCGTTGCTACAAATAAGTGGGTTGTGGTGGGGTGCATGAGTGTGGTATCACTTTTACTGGGCAGAAGCCTGTTCTAGATCTAACCTAGGTTCCATTCAGTCACAGTAGAAAGGCCACAGTGACTAGAATTATCTGTTTCTTAGCACCGTGTCTCAGTATTCTGCATCCAACCTAGTTATGGCCACATCACTACTATGTTTTCCTTTTCAGAGACTTAATTTTTACAGTAGTTTTAGGTTCACAGAAAAATTAACAGGAAGGTACAGACATTTCCCTTATACTTGCTGACCTCCAAACATGCTGAGACTCCACCATTATCAACTTCCCCAACCATCATGGTACAATGGATGGAGATACACTGCAGACCATCATCAGTTCATAGTTCATTTTTAAGAATTATTATTATTTATTTATTTATTTATTTATTTATTTATTTATGCATAAAAGAACTGGAGTGCAGGCCAAAGGTACAGGGGTGACAGGATTCACCTGAGACAGAGTGGGGAGAAGAACAGGCAGATTACTGAAATACATTGCTAAGGGGAGCAGCAGGCAAGATAGGAGAGGTTTGCTATGCCATGTGGGTTAGCTCCCTGGACTGGCAGCAAACTCAGGCTGTGGTGGTGATAGCCCTAAGCCTTAAAAAATAGTCACCAGGGAGGCCCTCATAGTTTATCTTATGGTTCACTCTTGCTGTTGTGCATTCTATGGTTTGGACAAATGCATAGTGACATGTGTATCCATCATTATAGTGTGATAGAGAGCATTTTCACTGACCAAAAAATCCTCTGTGCTCTACCTACTCATCACTCTTCTCCCCTTCAATCTCTGCCAAACCACTGATCTTTCTACTGTCTCCAAGTCATGTTTTTTCCAGAATGCAATAGGTTTGGAATCATTGAGTATTAGCATTTTCAGATTGGCTTCTTTACTTAGTAATGGGCATTTGAAGTTCCTCCATGTCTTTCGATGACTCAGTAGCTCATTTTTTTTTTTTTTAGCCCTGAATAATATTCCATTGTCTGGATGTTTATTTATCCACTCACCAACTGAAGGACATCTTGGTTGCTTCCAAGCTTTGCAATTATAAATAAAGCTGCTATAAACACTGCGAGCAGGTTTTTGTGTGGACATAAATTTTCAACATCTTTGAGTAAATACCAAGGAGGGTGATTTCTGAATTGGATGGTAAGAAGATGTGGGAAAAGTATGTTTAGTTAAGTCACTGCTCTTTCAAAGCAGTACTGCCTTTATTATCAGAGGACTTCCTCTAACTTGTACTTTGCCAGGTTTTAAATAAGGGGCATCAATGGGGTCTCCTAGACACATCAAGGCCTGAGAAGAACTGGGATCTAACTGTGCAGCCTGGCACCAGTGGGCGACCTCAGGTTGCTTGTGACATTTGGAGGAGATAAATGCTCCTGAAATATACTATCTGGGCTGGGCCCCAGCATCACACTGATTGGGGTCCCAGCATTACTTAGACATTCAGCAGGGACACCCCAGCAGTTGCCCTGTTTGCTTAATAAGTAGAATATGAAACTCTCAGGACCATTAGTTTGAACCTCACTTTTGGTGAATATTGTTTTTGGAGGGGAATATATAGAACAGACTAGAATTTACTTTGTAACAGAAAACACTTTCAGGCCACTTTAAAGTTGATTTTAAAATCTAAGTTCCATTTCTACTAAGTTTTTGTTTTTATTTTTTATTAACCTGATTATTTACTCAGTGTCTCATTCACTAATGCAAATAATTAGATTCCCTGTCCCACCTGCAATTTCATGCACTTTTTTTAAAAGATTTATTTTTATTTACTTATGCATAGAAGAACTGGCGTGTAGGTCAGAGGGGGGTTGATAAAGGATTCACCAGAGACAGAGTGGGGAGAAGAACAGGCAGATCTACTACTGAAACACACTGCTGAGGGGAGCAGCGGGTGAGACAGGAGAGGTCTGCTATGCCATGTCGGTTAACTTCCTGGCCAGGGATCAAACTCATGCCACAGTGACTGGCAATAGTTTGATAGTGCTGAGACTTTAACCCCTGTATCCCCAGGGAGGCCTAATTTCATATATTCTGAATTAGGACTAATACAGATTCACAATGTATTAGGCACTGTTTTCCTTAAATTCAATTATAGAAGCCACACAATATCACCATCCTTTTCTACCTGGGGTTCACTGAGGAGTATCCAACTAAGAGTGTTTTAATCAGACTATTTTATGTGCATTTCTGTCTCTCATATCAATCACTAATCTACTTTAAGAAATGTTTTGACCTAAGAGAATTGGAAGACCCCTATTATATGAGAGAACGCCACCCAGTTTGCTTTCATTCATGCACCTGTTTTATAATTTCTTTTTTAAAAAGATTTATTTATTTATACACACAAGAACTGGGGTACAGGCCAGAATTGTGGGGGTGAGAGGATTTGCCAGAGACAGAGTGGGGGAACAGAACAGGCAGATCTACTGAAATACACTGCTGAGGGGAGCAGCAGGCGAGACATGAGAGGTCTGCTGCACCATGTGGGTAGCTTCCTGTCTGGGGATCGAACTTGTGCTGCAGTGGCTGCTGATAGCTTCATAGGTTGCATCTTCACCCCTTGCACCACCAGGGAGGCCCTGTTGGATAATTTCTTGAAGAGTACTATGCATTGTGAAGATCCATAAAGGTTTTAGAATCAAGTAGGATATTTTAAAGTAGCTGGCTCAAATTTAGTTCTATAACATCTAAAAGAGGGTCCCAGTTATGTCCATCTCCTACACTTGAGTTTCCTAAAGACCTAAGAAAACTAACAAAACATGTAAAAAGCAACATATTAACATAAAAAGGCAGAGTTTGAGTAAGTCTTAGAGAAAGGAATGGGGCAAGGAATTAGACAAGGAATGGGAGGAGGGAGTGGGCTGGATATTTTGGGGGAAAGAGTGTCCGGACCTGCTGGGCAAATCAACATGGCACCTGGGG
>NW_023601457.1:0-19676 GCF_014898055.3 Talpa occidentalis
GAAATGTGCATGCTCTTTAAGACACTAATATAGCTCAATTTCTTTTACTTATCTTTAGTAAGGTACTTTTGTGCTAAAATAATGACTCTGAAGGACCAAGTTTCTGGAATTGCCCAGCAAACATTTCCCCCAAATCCAAGAAAACTAATAGGTTTCATGGAGGAGTGAGTCAGCTATGTAAAAGGGCTTTCAGTTGACAGCATGGATCTTCACTGAATTATACTAAAAAAAAATGAGTTACATTCAATTAGAAAAGTTCCTCTGAAAATTTATCTTGGATATGCTCATAGCAATTAATATGAAGCAATGTCACACTTATGCTTCTTAAAATTTTCTCTAAGAGAATTTATTATACTTTTGTATATATAAATGCATAATTACTAAATGAATATAGTTTTTTGATATTTAAAAAAAAGATGACATTTTCAAAGATTGGCATTTGATTTTGTTGAGTTAAAAAATGTTTTATAAAAATCTACTGGCACTGAATTTTCAGTGGACGATGGGCAGGATAGCAAGACCCATCGTGTTTCCAGATGGTGACACAGAAATGATAATGATTTGTTTTTATAAAAGATCCTTCATTTACTGTTTAAATATGACAGCATATGTATGTTGCAAGTTTTATAACAAACCATGAAGTTAATTACTTTCTTCTCTAACCTTACCTCACGGTGTGGTACTTAAATTTTTTTTCAACATGTATTAATTTTGAACCCTCATTTTGCCTGACACTTAACTATGCACTGAAATTACTATTATTGAAAAGTTTTTATTTATTATACACTTCACATATTGCTTTAGTATTTATCATATGACTTTCAATCACAACAAATGTTCCTGTTTAAGTGAATATTATATTTTATCTAACAAATTAAATATATGTATCAAATAGCAGGATGGGATACATTACAGAGTAATGTTCTTTCACTTTCTATGTGTTGAATTTTTCTTTTTTTTTAACAGTTGTCATTTTTTATAAAAGAACCGGGGCACGGGTTAGAATTATAGGAGGGTATGAGGATTCACCAGATACAGAGCAGGGAACAGAACAGGCTAACTGACTGAAATACACTGCTGAAGGGAGCAGCAGGCGAGTCAGGAGAAGTCTGCCCACCCTCATGTGGGTATCTCCGGCCAGCAGGGATTGGACCGGCACTGTCAAGGCTGTGGACAGCTCCTCAGTGCTGTGCTCAGTCTCCTGTGCCACCAGGGAGGCCCAATGTTTGAATTTTTCAATTGTACATTTGGATAATTCTGGGTGCTACTTCAATTCTTTTTTTTTTTTTTTTTTTTAATATTAATTTTTTATTTTATATTCCCCCATACAATTGCAAACGCCCATTCTGACCCCAATCCTTCCCCTCCCGCCCCCCACCCCCAAAAAGTGTCTCTGGTTCACAGTTTTTTGTTGATTTTGATTTTCACTTTCTTATATTCATTCCTGGTCCCTATTTAAGTTTTCTAGATTCCTGCTATGAGTGAGACCATCCGGTATTTTTCTTTTTCTTTTTGGCTTATTTCGCTGAGCATTGATCCCTTCCAGTGCCATCCATGTTGCTGCAAATTGCATGTGTTTATCTTTTTGAATGCTGAGTAATATTCCATGGTATATATGTTACCACATCTTCTTGATCCAGTCATCTATTTTTGGGCATTTGGGTTTGTTTCCAAAGCTTAGCTATTGTAAACAGTGCTGCTTAAACATAGGGGTGCAGGTGCTCTTTGGAATTGATGTTTCTGTGTCCTTTGGGTAAATACCTAGGAGTGGAATTGCTGGATCATATGGAAGCTCTATGTTTAGTAGGTCCAGAAATCTCCACACAGCTCTCCAGGTGGTTGGACCAGTTGCACTCCCACCAACAGTGCAGGAGAGTTCCTTTTTCTCCACATCCTCGCCAACATTTGTTGTTGCTAGTTTTTTAATATGTGCCATTCTCACTGGTGTGAGATGGTATCTCATGGTAAGTTTTGATTTGCATTTCCCTGATTACAAGTGATGTTGAACATTTTCATATGTCTGTTGGCCATTTGCATTTTCCTTCAGAGAGAAGTTTCTTTTTAGCTTTCTGCCCATTTTTGACTGGATTATTTTCTTTGTTGTTGCTGAGTCTCATCAGCTCTTTGCAGATTTTTGTGATCAGTCCTTTATCATTAGTGTTGGGTGCAAAAATGTTCTCCCAGTTGGTGGGGTTTCTCTTTGTTTTGTTTTATTGTCTCTTGCTGTGCAGAAGCTCTTTAATTTGATGTAGTCCCAGCTGTTATCTTTCTCTTCACTATCACTGCTTTGGGTGATGTGTCTGTAAAGATGTCTTTGATGTGCAAATCCCGTAGTGTTTCGCCTATATTTCCTTCTATGTATTTTATGGTTTCAGGTCTTATGTCTAGTTCTTTAATCCATTTTGAGTTGATTTTTGTGTATGGTGTGAGGTAGTGGTCAAGCTTCATCTTTGCATGTAGCGACCCAGTTTTCCCAGCACCATTTATTGAACAAAACTTTCTTTGCTCCAATGCATAGTCTTTGCTCCTTTGTCAAAAGATTAGTTGACCATAAATCTGGGTTTATTTCTGGATTTTCTATTCGATTCCATTGGTCTGTATGTCTGTTCTTGTTCCAATACCATGCAGTTTTGATGATTATGGCTTTGTAGTATAGTTTGAAGTCTGGGAGTGTGATGCCTCCATTTCCTTCTTTTTTTTTCAGTAGAGCTTTGGCTATTCGGGTTTTTGGTGATTCCATATGAATTTCATCAGTAATTGTTCTATCTTTGAAGAATGCCATTGAGATTTTGATTGGAATAGCATTGAATCTGTATATTGCTTTGGGTAGGATGGCCATTTTAATGTTTATTCTTCCAATCCATGAGCAGGGGATGTCTTTCCATTTCTTTGTGTCTTCTTCTATTCTTTTACAGTGTTTTATAGTTTTCTTTGTATAGGTCCTTTACCTCTTTTGTTAGATTTATTCCCAAAATTTGATTTTTTTGTTTCGATAATTAAAAAGGGTGGTTTTTGATTTCTTCTTCTTCAGATTTATTGTTGTGTATAGGAAGGCTACTGACTTTTGCGTGTTGATTTTGTATCCTGCCACTTTACTGAATTGATTGATGAGTTGAATTAGTTTTTTCTGTGGAGTTTTTGGGGTTCTCTATGTATATTATCATATCATCTGCAAATAGTGATAGTTTGACTTCTTCTTTTCCTATTTGGATTCCTTGGATGTCTTTCTCTTGTTCTTATTGCTCTGGCTAGGACTTCCAGTATTATATTGAAAAGCAGTGGTGAGAGTGGACATCCTTGTCTTGTTCCAGATCTTAATGGAATTGCTTTCAGCTTTTCACCATTGAGAATGATACTGGCTGTTGGCTTGTCATAGATGGCCTTTATTGATGTTGAGGTATGTTCCTTGTATCCCAAAGAATTTTCAAGGGCTTTTATCATGAATGGGTGTTGCACTTTGTCGAAAGCTTTCTCAGCATCTATTGATATTATCATATGGTTATATTTCTTTTTGTTGATGTGTTGGATAACGTTGATTGATTTTCGGATGTTAAACCATCCTTGTGCCCCTGGAATGAATCCAACTTGGTCGTGGTGAATTATCTTATGGATACATTGTTGGATTCTGATAGCTAAAATTTTATTGAGGATTTTTGCATCAGTGTTCATTAGGGAGAATGGCCTATAGTTTTCCTTTTTTGTGTTCCTTATTCGGTTTTGGTATTAGTGTAATATTGGCTTCATAGAACGTGTTTGGTATTGTCCCTTCCTTCTCAATTTTTTGGAAGAGTTTGTGAAGGATAGGCACTAATTCGTCTCTGAATGTTTGGTAGAATTCATTTGTAAATCCATCAGGTCCTGGGCTTTTTGTTTTTGGGGAGGTTTTTAATTACCATTTCAATTTCGCTGTTGTAATTGGTCTGTTTAGGTGTTCTATTTCTTCTTTATCTAGCTTTGGGTGATTGTAGAGTTGTAGGAATTTGTCCATCTCCTCTAGATTGTTGAACTTGTTTCCATATAACTCTTCATAGTAGTTACTGATTATTCTTTTGATTTCTGCTGTGTCCGTTGTGATTTCTCCTCTTTCATTTATGATTCTGTTTATTTGTGCTTTCCCCTTTTCCTTTGTGAGCCTGGCTAGGGGTTTGTCTATTTTATTTATTTTTTCAAAGAACCAGCTCTTGGTTTCATTGATCTTTTGGATTGTTTTTTAGTTTTCAATTTCATTTATTTCTGCTTTGGTTTTATTATTTTCTTTTCTTCTACTGGTTCTGGGGTTTTTTTGTTGTTCTTTTCTAGATCTTTGAGCTTCGAGATTAGGTTTGTTTCTTTGAGTCTTCTTGTTTTTTGATGTGAGCTTCTATTGCTATATATTTTCCTCTTATTACTGCTTTTGCTGCATCCCATACATTTAGGATATTGGTGTCCTCCTTGTCATTCAATTCAAAGAATTTTTTAATTTCTTCTTTGATCCCTCGTTAGTCCAGTGGTCTTCCAGTAGTGTGGCTTTTAATCTCCATGAGGTAGGATAGTTCCTTGCCTTCTTTTTGTGATTTATTTCTAGTTTGATGCCTTCATGGTCAGAAAAGATGGTTGGTATGATTTCAATCTTGGTGTATCTGTTGATGTTTGTCTTGTGCCCCAGTATGTGATCGATCCTGGAGAATGATCCGTGTGCGCTTGAGAAAAATGTGTACTCCGTTTTTTTTGGGTTTAGTGTTCTACAGATGTCTGTTAAGCCCAAATGCTCTAGGTCCTTATTTAGAGCTTTATTCTTTACTTATTTTTTGTCTTGTTGATCTATCCATTGTTGATAGTGTGTGTTGAAGTCTCCCACTACATATGTGTTTTCTCTGATGTCTGTTTTCAGAGAGGACAACAGTTGTCTGATATATTTTGGTGCTCTTTCGTTTGGTGAGTATATGTTAATGAGTGTTATTTCTTCTTGAAGTATTGTCCCCTTAATCATAATGTAGTGACCATTGGGGTCTCTTTTTATTTTTTTGAGTTTGAAGTCTGTTTTATCTGATATAAGTATAGCTGTTCCTGCTTTTTTTTGGCCCATTTGCTTGTAGGATTGTTTTCCATCCTTTGACTTTGAGCCTATTTTTATCTTTTGTAGCTAAATGTGTTTCCTGGAGACAGCAAAAGGTTGGGTTTTGTTTCTTAATCCAGGCTGCAACTCTGTGTCTTTTTATTGAAGAGTTTAGTCCATTTACATTTAGAGTTAATATTGATATGTTAGCATCTGTATTTGCCATTATGTTTGTCTTCCTTTGATTTATTTATTTATTCTTTTAATAACTTTTTTTTTTTTTTTGGTCTTCTTTCGTTGTTATTCGTCCCTCTGAGGTTCTGGCTTTAGGATTCCTTGTAGTATTTTTTGGAGTGGGGGTTTAGTCGCAATGAAATTCCGGAGTTTCTCTTTGTCTGGGAAGGTCCATATTCTTTCTTCATGGAGAAAAGAGAGCTTTGCAGGATAGAGTATTCTTGGTGGCATCTGTTTTCTTGGAGTCTGTTGACTATGTCCCTCACTTCTCCTTGCCCGTAGTGTTTCTTCAGAGAAGTCTGATGTCAGCCTGATTGGTTTTCCTTTGAATGTTATCTGTTTCTTCCCTCTTGCCAGCTTCATTATTTTTTCCTTGTCCTGGATTCTTGGGAGCTTTACTATTATGTGTCTCGCTGTGTTTTTCCTTTCGTCGTGGAAGTTTGGTGTTCTTCTTGCTTCTTGTATATCAATTTTCAGCTCCTTCTTCTCATTTGGGAAGTTCTCTTCAATTATATCCATGAATATTTTCTCTGTTCCTACATCTCTCTCCTCTCCTTCTGGAATTCCTATAACTCTTATATTTCCTTTCCTCATGGAGTCAGATAGTTCCCGAAGTCTTTCTTCATTCTTTTTCCTTCGTACTTCTCTTTCCTTTTCTGTTTTGGTTCTTTTTATTTCTGTGTCTTCAAGATTACTTATTCGTTCTTCCATTTCATCTATTCTGCTTTCATTGCTTTTCCCAGAGTTCTTTAGTTCCTCCATTAATTCTTTGATCTCCTGCATTTCTCTTACTTCCCTCTTTAGGGACTCAATTTCCTTCTTCTGATCTATCACTTTTTTAATCATGGCAATTTTAAATTCTCTTTCTGGAAGGCTCAGAAGTTCTTCCAAGTTGCTGTCGTTGCAATCTGGGGAGTGGTTTTCTTTTTGTGGTGTGCTTCTTTCCTGAGGAGTTGTTAGGTTGCGTGTGGTTCTTCTACTCCCTACTGTCTGTTTTCTAATTTGTCGTATGCATTGGGACACTGTGTTGCTCGGACTGACTGACATCTTGGGTGAACTTCTCCGCTCCCCTCTGGCTCTTCCAGGAGCCATCTCTGTCTTCTGGGGGAGCTTTCTGCTGGTTTTAGGCAGTTTTTACTGAAGAAATGTCCCTGTTCTCAAATGGCGAAGCGGGATGCAGTCCCTGCGCCTCCGGTTTCAGGCACACTCTTCTGCGCCCCCGGTCTGCCCCGGACGTGGGTGCCTGCTCCCTCTGTGGGCTCAGACTGCTGGTCGGAAGGGGCCTGGCGTGGAATAACTTCCCGGCTGGCCACTGGGTCCTCCAGAAACCTTCTGCCCTTTTCAAGCAGTCTTAAGAAATGTCCTGTTTTATAGGGTGTTAGTGACTTTTTTTTTCCTGGTCGCTAGGTGGCGCCAGAGATCTCTCCTATTGGCCTTGGGGGGCTGTTTTTCGCCTCCCCTCACCCCGTGGGACAGAGAACATAGCGGGAATG
The DNA here is from genome assembly GCF_014898055.3 of Talpa occidentalis. Lineage (NCBI taxonomy): Eukaryota > Metazoa > Chordata > Mammalia > Eulipotyphla > Talpidae > Talpa > Talpa occidentalis. Next base: position 6,763 of record NW_023601457.1, read on the forward strand.
GTAGGGTACACCTCAACAGCTTTGGGGTGCTGTGTCTGCCTTGTGCCCCACCGTCGTGGAGAAACCACGCCCCGAATTTTCGTGCCCCGGGTCTCAGTTCAAAGCCCTCAGTTCCAGGATGCGGGCTGTAGCCCAGTTCAGTGGCGCGGGAATGGCGCCTTTTGCACTGCTCCGGTGCCTGGGCGCCTGGTTCCTGCTCACTCAGGGAGGGACCTTCACCTCAGTGAGGACCTCCGCGCGTCTGCCCGCAAGCCTAGGTCGTCTCCCCGCAAGCCTAGGTCGCAGGCGCGGGGACCTGGGCAGCCGCGATCCAGGTCTGCACTTGCTTTTCAGGCTCCCCAAGCGCGCCACGTTTCCGCGCCAGCTTACCGGCAGCCCGGGCTGTGTGCGCGTCTCCCGGGGTCTTTGTTCTTCTCTAATGGCGCCCGGAGCCGTTCGCTCACCGCCGCGGCGGATCCTGCAGGGTTCGCCTCAGCTCCCGTTCACGGGGTGTGGTGGCTGCAATAGTTCCTTTCCACTCACAGTCCCGCTTGCTGCGTCGTTTGTTCTTGTGGGCCGTTTTGGTTTGCTGTTTCCTCCTCTCTGCCGGGCGGAGAGTGCCGCCTCTGTGGGCGGGGGAGGGGAGCAGGGTTCTGCGCTTCCCTCCCTTCTAGTCCTCTTTTATGGCCACTTTCTTCTTCGGGCAGTTCGCTGGCGTCACCCGTTTATCTTCCGTGTCCCAGTTCTCACTGGGACCTGCCGCTTTTCCTCCCTATTCACTTTTTTTAATGGGAGATCTTACTCGCAGCGTCTCCTCGCCGCCATGTTGCTCCGCCCCTAGCTTCTTGTGATGAAGCAGAAATGTCCTTTGGATTGAGAAGAATCAACAACTTATAAATTATCCTGAGCATCTGTAAAAGCATTGAAGAATTTCTATTGTTTCACCTACTTTAGTAAAACCTGAGATCGCACCTTCTCGCATGATAAGAATCGTCCCTGCCAGAAGAGTGTTCAACAGTCATTGTAGTTTACAGGCTGGGGTTCACAGGCCAAAGTAGCAGCAGATCTCGCTACTTCAATTCTTAAGTAGCAAACTTGGTCATTTTCAATGACCAATGAGTCAATCTTACTATATAACCATTACTACTTGCGGTGTGTGAGAACAATCAAGCACTGATGTTAATTATAACTATTTTTCATCTTTTGGTAAACAAATTCTTACATGTTAGTCTTTGCTTTACAAGTACATATGTGCAGCAGGCTGTGCCTCCCATGCTGTCTCTTGACATGGTCTGGGCATTGGGGGAGACTCCCAAGAAGCGGGGAGTTCCTGTGCTCCCCCGAAGAGGGAAAGTTGTACTTCCCAGAAGAGGGGAATTCTTGCACTTCTCAAAGAAGATCTGAACTAGGGAGTCTCCATGGCAAAGCCTGCTAAAGCTCTCCTCTTTGTTCTTGGTTAATGCTGAAGTAAGTTAGTTATTAATTGGCCTGTGAAAACCTAATTCAGACCCAGGTGACAACTGGCTTATTGTTCTTACGCATGAACTATCACAAAAGTAGTAAAAATTATTAAAGATATACATAAGAAAGAAATGTTTTGGCCCTGAGAACTATGGAGAACAAGCTACCCTGAACCAGCTGTGTTTGGAAACCATAGCCTAACCTGGGGGGTGCGTGTTTGTGGCAACAGTACATCTCCTGGTGTATGAAAAAAGTTAACAGTTCGCAGGTTGTGTGGAGGTTAGGTATTTCTAGTTGAAAGTTAGATTTCTGTAGAACTAAGCAGTATTGATGAGTTACTTTAGATCACTTTGAAGTAATTGATAATAGGCTAGATTAATTGAGTACTAGGGGATGGGTTGATTTTAGTAATATAGTATAACAATGGACTTTCATGTCTACTCCAAAATTAGGAAGGCTTGACAGGATGATTGTTACTGGACATTGTACTGTCTTAGACAATTGATTATGCTAGAAAATGAGTTGTACCAAGGGGAGTGATTATCCCTGTTGTTTTTCTTAATCAAAGAAGTGTCCTTTTGTAGTATGAGATCAAGAGGGTCTTTGAATGTTCATGAGAAAATATGTAATGATTGTCTCTGTTCTGCTTTGATGCTTATGCTGATGTCATCTCCCTGCAGGCCTAAAGGTATAAATAAAGACCTGCTGAGACCCTCAGTAGGAGATACTTGCATGAAAGAAGGTGTTTGTATCTTCCTCACTCCTACCTTGCTCCACTTCCCCTCAGCCCTCCGAAAAACTTCACCAAGGCGTCCTCTCCTTTCTGAGATCCCTGACACGACATCTAGCTGGAGCTGGTCTCCAGAACATATGTATACAAAACTCAATGATTTTTTACTCCATCTGGGGGAGGAAAGTAAAGAGGATATGAATTAGCCTACAGTATTACCAAAAAAGAAAGAAATATAATGAAAGTAAATCTACTTGAATCCCTTACAGCAAAATTATGTGACCCCATACAACACAGATGTCTTCTACATCCTGGCACAAAGAGCAACTCAGCACTGCCAACTTCTCTGATTCCTGCTGGAGCCTACAGAATTAGGGGCACAGTTGGTGGCACCCTGATAAGCAACACAGACTTAGCTTCTGCCCTTTTCTATTTATAGGCTAATGGGAGAGGAAATTATTAATCAGGGAATGACTCAAATTAATCTTAAATCACCACTCTGGTAAGAGTTACAAAGAGGGAAATGATGAAGGCATAATTGGAAATTTGACCCAGTTTCTCAGGTTAAGTCTTCCACTGGCAGTGATATTTGTGCCAGATGACAAAATGCACAGAAGGATGAAATTTTCATAATCATTGATCAGAGAGCACACGGTAGGTGCAGCCTAGTAGGCCACTCATTGAAAGGCGGCCACTTTGCCTGGAGCACAGAGAGAACAAGGGGGCATGTGCTGCAGACAAGAGTTCGATGGAGCTAGAACATGTCAGGGTGAGCAGGCTGTCACCCTGGGCTTCACTGAATTATTCTAAAAGGTTTACATTTGAATTTAAAAGAGTTACTGTGGCTTTAGAATGGAAAATTGGTTGGATCATGGAAGGCTGATGCTCCATGGGTAGGGTGTTTGATTTATGGGTCTCACATGTTGCTCTTATTATCACAACAATAATAAAAACCAAAATACTATTTAATGTGCTCTAAAAGCAAGTTTACATGGTAAGAACTATTTTTTTTTTAATTTTGTTATTGAAGAGATAAGAACTATTTTTTTTTTAATTTTGTTATTGAAGAGAATAAGGCTTAGAGGAGTTAAGGAAATTGTGAAGGACGATATGATGAGTCAAGCAACTCAACACTGAAAACAGTTTTTCAGAGTCACAGTTTGCTTTCTGACTGAGGAAACACTGGTTAACAATGCTGTGTGAGTCAGGGCTCAAGGTTCACACCCCTTCAGTAGAACGTTGCCACACCACACCCAGCACCCACACACTCATAGACAGTCATTCACTGAATGCTGCACTCTGGTTGGGGGTAGCTTTGGGAACCTTCTCTCCTTTCTTTGCAGCAATTCAGGTTAGAAATTTCCTTTATTTCTCCACTATTTCATATGCTTTGGGACTATAAAAGTTAATATTTGACCACAGCCAGTTATTCCATGCTACCTGAGTCAATAGGAAATTTTCAGTACATTCAAGTGTTCCCTCCTCATCAACATTTGAATTAGTTGATCCCTCACTTCTTGAAGTACTTTCACTTGGTGTCAGAATATCACACTCTACCCTTTTGCACCCGTGGCCACTCTTTGGCCTAGGTGAGTGTTCCCCAGAGGTAAGTGTTGCAGGGGCTCAAGTCTTGGTCTTCAAATTCAATATAGAGTCTCTAAGTGAAATATTCTTATTGCATTTCTTAAATAACTTCAATTCAATGAATCCTGTGAAGCTAAATCTCCAGCCCAAACTGCTTTTGACTCTAGAATTGTATACCCGGCTGTCAATTCAATGTCTTCATTCAAAAGCTAATTAACTACATCTCAACTTTAACAGCCCACACTGAATAGTTGAATATTTCTCACTCAAAATCTGTTTCTCCTCCAAGACTTTTTTTCCTCAGAAATGTTAATATCAAAATATGGAATTTTTTTTAATCTTGTATCATACCTCATATACAACCTATCAGCAGAACAGATAAATTTAAAATCCAAAATATATTGAATCTGATGGCATCTAATTACCTAATATTTGTCTAGTCTCACACTATATATAGAAGTGGCATACTTTTAATACATAATTTTTAATCTGACCTAATCACCATAATAGATATAGCCACTGGAAATCATGGATACTACTATTTATCCCTCACACAGCTACCAGAGTAACTCCTCTGACGTATACCTGAAGTCATAGGACTTCTGCGTGTAGATTGCCCAGTGGTTGCTCACAACTTGCAAAACAAAATCTGAATTCTTCTCATATAACCAATGTCACACATGGTCTGGCCATAATCCCTCCTCTGATATTACTTCGTGACTCATTACTTCCATTCCTGTCATTTGGCTGCTGTGTTCTCCCAAACACTTTTACCTCAGGGTTTTATCACTTGTTCTCTTCCTAGAACTTTTTTCCTCATGGTGAAAAACTGAAAGAATTTCCACTAAGATCAGGAACAAAACAAGGAAGTCCTTTGTCACCACTTTTGCTCAATGTAATATTGAGGGCCCAGCCAGAGGAATTAGACAAGAAAAAGACATAAAAGGAATCCACATTAGGTGAAGAAGTGAAAGTATCTCTATTTGTAGATGACACGATAATACAGAGAACCAAAAAGACTCTACCAAAAAACTACTAGAAATAATAAATGAAGAAAGTAGGGATACACAAGCACTTCATAAAAATCAGTTTCATTTCTATGTACAAACAACGTATCCGAAGAAAAGGGAATAAAGAGAACAATCCCATTTATAATCACACTAAAAAAGAATGAAATACTCAGATGACTGGATAAAAAATACTGGATTATATACTCAATGGAATCTTTGGAACTATTTTAAAGATGAGATAATGCCTTTTTGGACAAAATAGATGGGCGTTGTGGTGATTATGCTACGTGAAATAAGTCAGAAAGTGGAAAACATATTGAACAGTTTTGCTTATATGTGGAATATAAATAACCAAAAGATTTACAATGCCAAAACACAGAAAAACAAATCTTAAAGAAAAATATGCTGGTTAGCAGAGGGATTGGGGTGTTGGGGGTAGGAAGAGGTGGCGATAGTGAACAGAGGGGAGAGGACACTGGCATACGAGGTGTGGTGGCGGGTGTGCTGAGCCTATGCACCGAGTAAAAATAGAACCACCAAGTTACTTGGACATAACCCACTGACAAATTAATGAAAATGTATAATTATAGATCATTGTTCAAAACAAGCTCATGTAATAAATGCATGCTGAAACACTCCCAGTGGACCCCCTGCATAATCTTACACTGTATTTTTTTTATCACATGCCTATGTGTTGAAGTTATATTTCCTTTTAGTCTATGTAATTGATTCTCTTGTAGCAATGACACAGTGATCATTTGGGTCAATCCTTGCCCTAAATCTCTGTATGCTGAATATGAAGTGGGGGGTCATTCTGTTTCTTAAAGTATTATTTCTGAGATTTGTTAAAATTTTGGATTATTGCATTTAGCTTCATTGAAATGACTCTAATTGCCTAAAGAACCATGCTTTCACATGACATCAATCATAAAATCTTGCATGTAGAGTCAATGTCTAATAGAATGTGCCTCATTACATTTTATGTCAGAGCTGTGTTCAATTTTATTTAGTTTTCAGCTTAATGGAGTTAATCTCAAGCACAACGAGAGGTCTAAATGAGTCACTGGAAGGTGCTGTGCTTCATCATGCATCTCTTTAGTTGACAGAGGTTGCATTCATTGAATAAGAGAAATAGAATTTCTATTTACTCATTGATGTTTCAGAAAATTGATGCTTGAAAGATCAATAATATCAACATGGGACTTTTTAATAAGAAGAATGGGTAATTGAATCTTGCTTTTAGGATTTCAATACCTCTTCTACTCATACTTTTTGATTTTTTTATTGGTCAACTAATGGTGAGAATTAGTATCAGCTTATATTTGTGCTGAACTAACATTACCCATTGCAGTAACAGCCATTCCTATTTCATAATCAGGCAGTTTTGGAAGGAGACCTGTGTGAGAAAGGCCTCCCATTGTCACCTGTACGCCAGCCCCTAACCAGGCAGATGTTAGTGAGCAGCCACACCTGTCTCACTTCTGCCATTAATGAGGCGGCTTGGGGAATTTTCTAGGCTCCATTTTTCTCTTTAAAAAGAAAGGGCTTGCACTGAAGTTTTTTTCCTAACATTTTCCCAGTTTTCCGACTCATCTGTGATATTTTGTTTTACTCATTAAGTACAGGGAAATTCTGACACAAGGGTTATAAGCAACTTTCTGTGCAAAAGGTTAATGTAATGGTGAAGTACCTAGAGGAGTCTGATGATTTTTTTTCTGTATTAAAATTTGGCGGCGGGGGTGGGGAACTTGACCACTTTCTAGACAATTCACACCACTATGTAGTCAAAGCTGCCATCCAGACCATCATCAGAAAACAAAGGCTAGAATCTCTACCTGCCTCTCAGCACATGCAGGGTCTGGCAAGTCCAGCTGTGTATCTGCACTGACTTCTCAGTCCTCAAATGCAAAAGGTTTTCTCAAATAAGCAACCCATTCCATCAAGAATTAAATACAAATACAACATCTAAAACTGTCACAGATGTTTCTAATAGGTAAATGTTATTATCACTCATTAAGGGGTTCATAAATAAATATGTAACATCTTAAATGTAAATCAGCAACTGTCTTTGAGAGTTAAAGCATGATATGCTCATTAGTATTGATGACATTATTGATTTGGAAGCGGCTATGTTAGTGATGTTGGAAAGGTATTGGTGGCATAAACAGATTTCAAAAGAATTGTTTTAGTGTAGTTTACTTTGCTTCACGCGCATGAAGAGTTCACATATTAAATGCATAACTATCCATTTAAACATGTTTAAAATAGAAGTTGGTTACGGAAATGAATGTTATAGCTTTTCTCTGGGTTTTCAGTTTAGTGAAGTGTGTCCTGATGGTAGTTTTCATTACTACCGAGCATAAATTAAATATGTATTAATCAGTTTACATGCAAACACACTCAAATATTTAGATGCAGTGGCCTTCAATGTTTATATTTAAACAACCATCTCTTTAGCTATCTTGATAGTTTTCTCACCGCAGGGAACAATAAAACTGTACAGATGGCTTAGTTTTATACATGGGGCTTTAAATAAGCAATATGTCTTTCTTTTCTTTAAAAAAAATCAGCTAGAATTTATTGATCGCTCACTATGTGCCTAGGGGCGAGAGTCAGTTTTGACACTGAGAACTGTGGAAATAAATTTTCTGCTTGTGCGCTAGATAGGTGAGTTGGGCAACACTCACACTTCATGACTCAGTTTTTCTCCTGAGAAGTTAAATGTTGGTGAAAATGTAAAATGACTCAAAAGATTTTCATTTTCTTGGTAAAGAATCCAAATACATGACCAATTTGGAAATGAAAGATTGTGGGATGGTAATCTAGCCAGTGGATTTTAAGTTAATCTTTACTTCTTCATTTTTTGTGCCTTGATACAGAGAATCCATCTCACTGGAAAACCATTTTCTGAAAAGATGATAATTATGGAGGTAGGGCGCAGGGAGGAAATGTATAATGCATTCTGTCTAAGCAGGAGGCTACAGAATCTGGTAGTCCTTCACAGATTGTTTGGGGATCCATGTTATGCTGCTGGCAAAATGTTCCACTAAACTGTCCCTTGCAGTTACATCAACGGCAGAACATGCACTGATCCAGCCAAAACTCCAAGACAAGATGTGATAAAACTAAATGCTAGAACTGCATGCTGGCTTTGCCACTCTCATTAAGATATTTAAACAATGACTTGAGCTTAGGAAATTTTTGACCTGATTACAAGTCAAATAATGACTGAGAACAGAAAGAGACCTAGTAATTGGCACTTTGGAGTCTTGGCAATTCCCAAACAAAACAGATAACATTTAAAAAGGCTTTTTTTAATTTTATATATTTTTACATCATTTTTCATTTTTGCACAATGCATGCATTTTCAACTTGGTTATATTCCCCATACAGTTCCTACCCCCTTATTTGGACCCCAACCCCTCCCTCCCTCCCCTCCTTGTAGTATGTCTCTGGTTTATAGTTGCTTGTTGATTTAAACAAAAACAAAACCCAAATATTTAAAACTGTTTTGAAAAAGAAAAAAAAGATAAAGCTTGGATTATTATCTATATGTAATTTTAAGCTTTTGAAACAGATCATAGTATAAAACGATCTATTTCCTGAACTATACTTTAATACACACACAATATTTTATATATAATATGTATTTATATATAATTATATAACTATACAATATATATTCATGTTTAACAAAATAAAAAAAATAAAAGGGCTTTGGAAGATGTAAGCAGAACAAAACTACGCAGTGAAAAAACCACTCAGAGAAAATATCTGGATATAATTACATTTTTTTAATTTAAATATTTTATTTTACATAATTCTTACATCTTTTTTCATCTTTGCACAATGTATGCATTCTCATTTTGGTTATATTCCCTATACAATTGCAACTCCCCCCTTATTTATACAAGCACTGGGTACAGTCAGAAGCTCAGGACGGTGAGAGAATTCACCAGAGCCAGAGTGGGGAACAGAATAGGCAGACTGACGAAATACACTGCTGAGGGGAGCAGCGGGTGGCAGGAGAGGTCTGCGGGCCATGTGGGACCCTTGCCGATGGCCGGGGATCAAACCAGCGCTGCAGAGGCTGCGGGCAGCTTTGTAGCCCAGCGCTCAACCACTGTGCCACCAGGGGAGGCCCTATAATTATAATTTTTAACTAAAACTATTGCCTAGTTGAATAAAGTAAGTCAGGATAAAGATGGGATGATAAGCTTGGGGATTGGGGTGAAAAAAGGGAGAAAGAAAAAAGATTTTAAATGAAGCATGTTTTACAAATATGTTCTGGGCATATGGAAGCAAATAATCTTATAAAAATCAAAAGCAATGTATATTTAGAGAATAATGCTACCAAAGCTATGCAAATAAATTTAAAACAAGCCTCTGAAACTACAATTTTGCACATATTTAGCAACCAACCCTTCCACTGGTAGGACAGGACAAAGAAAGATGCACTGCTTCTTTGAAGGGCATATTCCAATGTCCACTTCAAGTGTGGTATACGATCAGGGACGTGAATGTCAGTAAAATAATACAAAAGAGGAAGCAATACAAAGAATCAGGCATAAACAGGTCAGGGTTCTTATTGGCCCTTAGTCTCTCATCACTGGTCCAATAGTAAAAGTTTTGATTGTTTTATCTGCAAAATTATAACAATGCTATAGAGAAGTAACTATTTTATTCAGTTATTTCACTTCCTAATGCCAGGACTGTCCATGACTTACAGATCCCGAACTTTGAACACAATTCACTGTCTGGAAGTGACTTTGCATGGCCTTTCTCCATGTGGTGGTGAGTCGTATCCTCTTTGTGGGACATTAGCAAAAAGGTATTTTCTATCAAGGAGATATATGGCTAAGGATCACCAAATAATATAAATATCCACATTCCTCAAACTCCTTCATAATGAAGTATGGGTTATAGTCCTGAGTTCTGGCTAGTGTGATTCAGTTCTCAAAAACACCAGAACCCTTCTATTCTCTTCTCTAGACACACACTCCAGATGGCAAGTGTGTGATCTCTCCAGTCCTCTGCTAAAATTTTACTCTAAAAGTTTGTGAGACTTTGTTATCAAGCAGAGATTAAATTGTCTGTCGGCTTCCATGGCTGCTTTTGAGATGGTAACTTCAAACACTCAATTTTTAAAATATGTTTCTGAGGGGCTTAAAGATTTTCTTTCTGAACATTTAATAAACTCCTGATGTTTTATAAACTGAGTGTTTATTTCTATTATCCCTCATTAACTATTAGGGTTCTTATCTGTGTAAATTGGTATCTTTAATCTGCAACTCAGAATTTGAATATTTTTCTTGCTTCAGGTTTTCCTGGGAATCCCCATAAACATGTTAGTTATTCCACACAATCTTTACTCTCCCTATAGTTTCTTCTGAGTTATCTTCAGATTTATTAACTCTCTTTATGATTGTGTTTAATCTGCTACTAAACTTATCCATTGATTTCTTATGACTGTATTATTCTCTTTCAGAATTTTTTCAGATCTACCACATTCATGTCAGTTCCAGTTTATTGCTGATGTTTTCGAGTTTGTTCTAAACTTGGTTTTGATTATTGACACTGTATTTAAGAAAAGATAGAAGGAACTTAAGTTCTAAAGATAATATTCTATTATTCCAGAGAAAGGAATACTGTGAATGTCTGTGGATGCTGATAAAGGGAGAACTTCAGGATTAGGGGTTTTCTGGTCCATTGTATGTCATAAAAACAACTCTGGCAGCTCCCAAGATAGCAGCTTTTCTTTTGATCCTTCCTTATTAAGAGGGTATAGCTCTTCAGGACCTCGATCCAAAGCGTGAGCTAGATTACCTAGTGGCCTACCCTTCAAGGTTGGTTGGTACTTACTTCTTTTTTAAAAACTGATAAAAGAAAGGATTGTGACCTTTTTTTTTATATATTTACTGATGTCACTAAATCAGACAGAGTATGAGCCCAGTATTAAGAGAGCTAAATAGATTTTATTCATTTTTGTTATTTACCATAATCTTTTAAGTGGGGATAAACTGGATCTAATATCATATTCATAACACAATTAAATCTGTCTCTTAATTATAAATTTATGTGACTATATCTGAATTATTACTATTTAATGAAGCAAATTTGTCATTTAAAATTATACCTTCCTGTAAAATTTTAAAGGACAAGTTGCATACATTTACACGTTTTACACATATACCCATCTATGGACCACACTGATCTAAACTGACATGTGCAGTGAAAAAGGATGCCTCGCCAGTGCAGCTGAGGTAAGAAGCATAAACTGCAACTTCAGGGCAAACATGCCTCTTTTTTCATTGATGATATCACTCATTTCAGCTATGCTGTCTTTCCTCACTCCAATTTCCATTTTTTTAAAAAGATTTATTTATTTATTTATACAAGCACTGGGTACAGTCAGAAGCACGGGAGGGTGAGAGAATTCACCAGAGCCAGAGTGGGGAACAGAACAGACAGACTGACGAAATACACAGCTGAAGGGAGCAGCGGGCGAGACAAGAGAGGTCTGCGTGCCATGTGGGTCCCTCGCCGGCGGCCAGGGATCGAACTGTCACTGCAGAGGCTGTGGGCAGCTTTGCAGCCCAGTGCCCAACCGCTGCACCACCAGGGGAGGCCCCCTATTTCCATTTTTATAGTTCCTTGGTGCTCCTTTCCTTTCAGGCTCTGGGTTTCCTGAGTCTATTTACTTACAATGTACTGAATGTTATATGCTTAGAGGAAATCATCAGAATAATTTGGACATAAAACCGAACCAGTAACTATTTTACAGTTACAAGTGTCTAATTATGAAAAAAAAAATCACCATTCTTATTTCATTTCAGGTATTAGAAGTTGGGAGGGTGTTTGTACTCATAAGGGATCTGAGATAAAGGCAGTTTACAAACTTGAAAATATCTCTACATGATTTTAAATCTGACACTCAAAATTCAGTTACAAAATTTTTGTCATCAGGAATATTACAGCCCCTGGCCAGAAAGGGCGAGTCCTTTGCCCTCTGGAGAGATAATTCACTAGAGAGCACCACGTATGCTTGTATCAGGCAACACTTTACTAGAGCTTGTGCATGAGGGAAGCCGAACTGGAAAGGTGGTCCAACTTGGCTCCAAGAGGGAGTTTGGAGATTTGTCAAGGGTGTGTCCAAAGGCAGGGAAGAGGCGAGCAGCATCATAGCTTGTTCTGGGCTGGGTTATGTACACCAAGGCACAATCAGACAGCTTATATTACAACTGTGCATGCAGGCTCTGAGCTTTCTGCAGGAATCTGTGATAATCATCAGTCAGATCTGACACTTTTTGTCCAGTATGGCACCTTATGATCAGTGTGGGGGCCTAATTGCTTGGACATAATGTTGGTACAGGGCTCACGGGGTCCATGATTTAGATCACCTATTCAAACAGGACTTGGGGCAACTCTTATTCCACTGGCCCCCAATTTCTTTTGCTGAGGCTGTCCAGAAATAGTCTCCACCATCCAGCTGAATAACTATTAAAATTATCATGAAATGGCTTTAGAAAAGCAGACAATTTTCTATAGCAAGAAAGAGCCTTCATTTATGCTGCTTACTGTCAACTTCTTAAGCTGTTCTTTCCAGAATTTATTTAGCACTGATTTTCAGCTCTACATTGGGATCTTCCTTTCCAACCCAAAAGATTTTAGAAATATTGAAAATAATTGTCATTTTGAAAGGTGGAATGTTAAATTTGTATCTAGAGGACATTGCAGCTGTAAAAAAAATGTTGATAGAGTATCTGACAAAGACAGCAAGCAGGAGGTTGCATTTTCAATTCAAATGCAGAGAAAGAGAATCAAAAAGGAATGTCTGTTCATAAGCCTTGTGAAAGCACAGACACTGTGTCCTGCCTGGCAGGAAGAATAATTTTAAAAGTCCCTAGAAGTGTTAACAGAATGTAATGTCAACCTGTCAACAACTGCTTTCAAAAAATAAATTACCTCTAATACCTTGTGTATTTTTTCACACCTTTCAGTCCTCTGTTACCAATTAGTTAATACTCGCTTTGACAGAGAGAGGATGATTCTCAATAATCTCAGACTTCAGAGGTAGCGTGAATAACTTTAATAATGCTTTACAGGATAAAATCTCTCATAAAGCCTCACTATATCAAATCCTAATTTAG
>NW_023601458.1:0-19670 GCF_014898055.3 Talpa occidentalis
CGGAATGGAAGCTACATCTTGATAAAGCTGTAAAAAAAAAACCAGTATAAATTATAACTTGAAAATATCTAGCTCTGTATACTTTTATAATCACCTACTGTTTTCTATTTGTACAGGGAACTACAAAATATTGGCTTTCGTATCAATAATCACAAAAGCATTCTGAAGCCAAACAATTCCATAACAGATAAGCACTTTAAAATATTTTTCAAGTGGCAATCTGGTTGCTGATTTAATCATATGTCTCCCCAGGCTTTAGCTACAAACCAGAGTTTAATTTTACCCAACTAATTTACAACTAATCACACCCACTCTCCAATATTTTGTCTCTTCTGATCTAGACCATGTATAGCTAAGAGGGTAAACAGTCCATGTAGGATACTCATGACAGATGTGAAGTCTTAACCAGCTCTCCAGGTCAAGTTTAGCAAGTACCCCATTGGAAGATATTTAAATCTCATAAGTTAAAGGAAAGCAAGTAATAAAGAGTGAGTTATGACAAAGAAAATTTGGAGAAATAACTAGACTGAGAAAGTCAAAGGATAGTGATTGGTGTCTCTAAATCTTGAGACACCAGATTAGCTCCAAATCTGCCCTTTTCAGACTCCAATGCTATATAGATCTTTTATTATTATATTGTGACATAGATAATTTAAAAATTTCCTTCTTTGCTCCTTGAGAATATTAATTTCTAAAGAGGAAGAAGAGGCAAGGCTAAAGACTATGTTCAATATCTAAAGTTCTAGTTGTACTCTTATCAACAGCTATAATGGATGTTGACTTTTTTTTACACATCTAATTAATAATTTCTGGGACTTTAAGTCATCCCTTTTTAGATTCTCTAGGTTTGGCTTGGTATTAATAGGGAGACAAAATAGAAGGAGAAACATGCCAAAAAGCTGAATCAATATAATACAAGAGGCTCTATCGCTCATGATGTTGCTGATATTTGTAAAAAGAAACAGATCTTTATTCATGAATGCCCTTACTTTCAGACAGCAGGAGGGAAATGTCATGTTGTCTACCAAATTAATAAAGTGACAAGGAACAGACACATTCTTTTTGTAGACAATGTAGCTATACATTTTTCCTTTATAAATGATTGGATTGGAATATTAGCAAACAAAGAAAAATTAAAAAGCCAATCATCTCAAAGGGGAAAAAATGGACTTATGCTGCACTCATACACGGTGTAATCCCTGCAAGTTCAGCTGGATATAAAATACATTGCAGGCTGCTTATCTGGCTGGTGGGAGGAAGGTCATGTACTTTCATCCATCCCTGAAATGTCAGCTCTCAAGTGACATCACCCAACAGGCATCAAGAGATAAGTGAACTGAATTCTGCAGCGAAGGGAAGGACAGTTGGAGGGCAGGGAATGTGTATCCACTAGTCCCTGGAGGGCACATCATCAAAATTTTTAAGGAGCAGCCTTTGATTTGGGATCACATGAGCACTTTAGTAGAATATGAAAGAGGGCTTAAATAAAGTAAAACAAGAGGGGATAAGAACTAACACAAGGAGGAAGAAGATCAGCAAGGATGAGGCTCAGGAGGCCACCACTGGTGTCCAAGCTAAATGTCTTTAAGCCTTAAAGACAGATGCTCAGTTGCTGTGGGATCAGCATCCTCCTCATCACTGCATTCCACAGCAGAGGTGTGTGCTCACCTCTTTATCTGCCTACAATGAGCAGGGCAGGGCTTTTTGTGGGCCATTGATGCAACATGGCATTCCATCCCACCTCTCACTCACTTCCTCTGGCTCTTTCTTATCTCCTACTGACCCCTAGATCTCTTCCTAAAAGGTGCACATACACTCACAAACTTTAAGAGCACTGACAAACTTGAAGGATAAATAGGTGGCAGATGTAATCCTTGGACTCAATGTTTCAAAAAGCAAATATAGGGGCCTCCCTGGTGGTGCAAGGGGGTAAGACATAGTGCTATGAAGCTATCTGCAGCTACTGCAGCACAAATTAGATCCCTGGCCAGGAAGGTGACCCACACAGCACAGCAGACCTCTCCTGTCTCGCCCGCTGCTCCCCTTAGCAGTGTATTTCAGTAGATCTACCTGTTCTGCTCCCCACTCTGTCTCTGGTGAATCCTCTCACCCCCTGCATCTCCAGCCTACACCCCATTCTTATATGCATAAATAAAATCTTTAAAAAACGAGAACAAACAAAAAGCAAACATATTCTGCATGTGAAACTGCTGCAACTTCTCTGCCAACAACATAAATCTTTGAGTTGTTTCCCATGTCTGGGATGACTGAGACTCTATTGGCTTCTGCTCCTGCCAGATCACAGGCCTACGGATTTCAATTATTTGATGTCATTTTGTGTTGCATATTACAAAGCTGTCAAGACTAAAAAAAAAATCATTATCATGCTTTTTCATTGTGAGTTTGGTGGAGAACATGAGTTGAGACTTAACGATAAGAGAAGATGAAAGCTATTTTCAAAAATATCTGGACCCACCTCAAAGCTAAAGAGATGCAGTAGTTTTTAAGAGCCCTGTTCCGTAAAGCAGCAAAAGTCCTTGGTTTAAGAACATTAGTGATTGTGTCTAAGTGCCTGTGCCACTTAAGCCAGGGTTAGGTGCTTGGGATACAAAGCACTTCAAGAGGCAGTAACAGTGTGAGTCAGAGAACTGAAATAATGACTTCCTGAGCCCTGACAACATTAAGAAGAGGCCATGAGAGCAGGAAATTGATTTTAGAAAATAAAGTCCTATTAACTGATGTTACTAACACGAAACATTTCACATTCACAAAGTTAGAACCCAATTAAATTTACTTAATTGATTGAGGGGAGCAGAAGGGATAGAAAAAAGAAGGAAAAAAGGGTTTAGAGCAGATAGCAGAAAAGAGGAAATGAAAATAGAACATTGTGATGGTACAGGTGCCTGCTGTTTTTGTCTTGCTGCAGAAATGGAAAGGTAATAAGCAGAGAGAAGGCAAGAGTAGGGTTTATTCTTCTCTCTGCATCATTAAATAATAGCTGGGAGCATTCCAGAGACTAGCACCTCTATTGTTAGTGGGTACGCTTTTCAGAGATGAAATTGTTTTATCGGAGACTAGATTGTATACAGGTGCAGAAAAGGCTAAAACCAAATTTATTTTGGCAAATGGAAGACCCTAGATACAATTCAGTGAAATAAATCTGTAACTCTATTCTAGATCTTTTGAAATTGTTGACATACATTCAAGGACTAATTAAAGCACTTTGGTGTTGATTTCCTTGACAGTATAGATTCAGCATCGAGCATGTGTAAGACGATGCTTAAGGACCATGAATAAGACCATAAAGTCATATGAAGCTCTAAGGCATTGGAGGAGGATGATATTGGTGATGACATTAGTACCAGGTGACATTGACTGAGTGACATGCCGGGCCAGGCTAAGTGCACTGACTGATTATATCATTTCATTCTCATACCTGCACTGTTAGAGAGTTGTTCCCATTTTAAAGGTAAGGATTACACAAGGCAAATTTGTCCACCATCCCTTGGTTATTAACTAGATAATATGAGGCAGAAACACTGACAGATTAACTAGAACCCCGCCCCTTAATCACTTAAACTGTCTCATCCAAAGAGGCAATCGTGCGAAAGGACCAGGCCGATGAGCTTATAAACAAGATCAGAGTTTGCTTTCCCTCATTTATTCCTGTCTCCAGGTTACAGAAAGCAATTTGGCTGGGCACATTTTCCACAAAATTCTTCACCAGGACAAAATGTTTTTATTACTTTAGCATTGCTTATACAAAGACCATAACGACAGCACAGGAAACAGCACTCTGGCCTCAGATGGCCCTGGATTGAACACCAGCTTCACTATTTACAAAGGTCCTTAACTACGTTGACCTTCAATTTTATTCCTCTGCAAAATGAATTGAATGAACAATGAAATAACAAGGGCAAAAGGTCTGTTAGAGTTTCTGGTCCATGGAGACTCTCAATTCATGACAGCCATATACGGGCTTCCCACGAGGGCGCAGGCAGCCAGCACCATGGCACATCTATGTGAGGTCTGAGCCTTTTCAGACTTCACCTGTGTAGGGAAAGGGTGTAGCAACTCTAAGTGGTCTGGAGGACAAAGAGGCATCCCTCAGTAACCAGATAAATTCTGCAGGATCAGCAACACAAAGGACATCCTATACAATACAGCAGGTATCAAAATAAAATCTTACCCAGAACACTGGGTGTAAAAGTTCACCAAAATCTCAATCTCACTATCCTGGAAGGTAAGTGCATTACCCTGCTGCTGTCCTGTGCAGTAATTGTCAGGTATGCATTACAAGATTGAATAGACTAGGACCCTAGAACGGAGAGAAGCAGATGTTTAGAAAAGAAAGAAATCAGTAGCAAGATTGAGTCTTTTTTTTTAAAAACTGCCTCCATCTATTTTCCATGTTATTTTTATTTGTACTCACCTTCTCTTAAAAAAAGAGATATAGGAAAAACTTTCCTACATATTTTTCCAGTAAATTTTATATTCTGCATGTTTGTAGCTATAGAAAAACTGCACAGATTGTACAGACAGTCTCATACACCTTTTACCTAGCACCCCCTAATGTTGATATAGCCATGGCACCTGGGTCAGAACTAATAAGGCATTGAGGTCCTCCCTGGTGGTGCAGGGGTTGAAATCTCAGCTATCGCCAGCCACTGAGGCATGAGTTTGATCCCTGGCCCGGGAACTGACCCACATGGCACAGGAGACCTCTCCTGTCTCTGATGCTGCTCCCCTCAGCAGTGTATTTCAGTAGATCCACCTGTTATGCTCCCCACTCTGTCTCTGGTGAATCCTCTCACCCCCAACTCCCACACCTCTGGCCAAGACCCTGGTTCTTGTATGCATAAGTAGGTAAAATAAATCTTTAAAAAACAAAACTTAAGGTATTGACATTGGTAACCCACCTCATTTAAATCCAGCTTAAAGCTACAAGGCATCTCTGTGTATGGACACAGGAAGAAAACTGCTCCTGGAAGCTCACATAATTACTTAATGAAAAAGACATTTGTCCCTGTAGCTGACAATGCTAGCTGTGGTCCAAACCCATTCAACCTTTTTTCCTTTTGTATAATTTGTACAGGGTGGCAGTGTGCCCAGCTAAAGGCTTTAGATTCACTTCCAGCAAGGGGTGACCCTGTGACACAGTTCTGGCGCAAGTGATGTAGGCAGAAATCCCTGAAAGAACCAACCTTTCCAAATAAAAAGCAAAGCACTGCTAGATGACTCCTCTCTAGATGAGTCTCTTTGGCAATTTATCTGTTTGGCATTCTATCTTCCTCCTGTCCAGAACGCAGGCATGAGGAGCAGTGCACACTAAGAATGTCACAGCAGAGAGAGTGGAGGAGACTGTATCCACCTCATTATTAGCCCAGGACTTCCGACCACACTTTGCTTGTCTCACAAGTCAGGAGTCTAACTAGACAGGAAGTCAAGCAGGCAGAAGACAAGCCTTACAGTAACCAGGCTCTGATTCCCCGTGAGACACAATTGTTTATGGGCACTACCGGCCCCAACTTCCCATCTAAGTAACAGAAACTACAATAACTCCTTTTATCCAAAGCAAGTGAATAAATATATATAAGGAGACGGGTAGTTCTGTAGAAGACAGAGTTGTATTAATGCCAATGTACCATGTATAATATTGCTCTGCTGCCAGCAAAAATCCAAAGGATCCCATAAAGAGCTACTGGGAGTTGAAGAAAGTTCTCTGCATTTTAGGCCACCCACTCAGCAAAAAGAGAATTGCCAAGAATGGGCCTAATTCATTGATGGTAACCAACTATTTCTGACTCACAGAACAGAATTAGATTTTTAGTGGTAAAATTAATGGAGAGATGCCCATGTTGATTTTCAATGATGCATGACTGAAACTCATATAATGTTACAATACAATGTTACTTCAATTAAAGATACAGTAAGAACAGAGAAAGAACCCTTGGCTGTAGTGGGAAGGGGAGAATTGTTAGTCGTCACTATTCCAAACCTTATTTGCTGGCTCCCAGTTTTATTTAAGTGTCCAGAACTGGCGCAGCAAAGTTTAGATAGCAAGGTACACTCCCCACACAAACTCTGTGCTGTACGATTATAAAGGTCTGAGGTAAGGATTAAAACATGAAATGCACCCTCACCAGGATACCACCTGCCCTGTGTTGGTTTCAGAAAGGTCCAGAGCTGTGTTCTTCAAGAAGGCAGCCACCAGCCACATGAGGCTGCCAAGTACTTGAAATGCTGCTTGTCAGATTCTGGAAATGAGCTGGAAATGTAAGATAAACTCTAAGTGCTAATGGTTGAACGTGAATGAAGAGTACAAAACAGCTGTTGATGTTTTCATAATGTTAACTTGTTGAAATGATAATATTTTGAATATGGTTAAAATATATTAAGATTAATTTTACCTGTTCTACTTTTCTTTTTGAAGCTACTATATATTTGAAGTTAATGGGCCTCCCTGGTGGCACAAGGGGTTAAGCACAGCACTGTTAAGATATGGTTTGATCCCTGGCTGGCCATGGTGCTAACCACATGGGGCAGCAGACCTCTCCTGTCTCGCCCGCACCCCCTCAGCAGTGTATTTCAGTCAATCTGCCTGTTCTGTTCCCCACTCTGTCTCTGGTGAACCCTCTCACCCTCAGCACCTCTGGCTTATACCCCAGTTCTTGTATGCATGAATAAATACATCTTTAAAAAAATTGAAGTTAAATAATCTGGATTGCCTCTGTGGCTGACAACATATTTCTATTGGAAACAGGATTGATCTAGAGATTGATCCCCCAAGACAATCCTTTAAAAGTGTAGCACTTTGACAACCATTTGTTATTAAAAAAAATAACCTTTGTCTTGAGCTTCTGAATCAAGAATTGTTGTTATGGCTGTCATTTTTTTCCTTATACTCTCTTCCTTCCCCCTTGTCCTTTATTTAATGCAGAAGTATGTCCAGATTCCACTCACTAGCAATCCCCCTTTGAGGCTATGGTCCAGCAACTGTTGCAGGGACTTCACCGACAGAAGTAACCCAGTGGCAAAGCCAACATCGTTGGCCATCAACAGGAGGGCTCTGGCAATTTCCAGTTAGACTGAAATTGGGCAACAGCTGAGGGAGTAGCTAAGATAAAATGAAAAAATACAGACTCTGGTATGCAGGCCTTCCTTGGATGGAAGGAGAAAAGTGTGGGAGCAGGCTCTCAGCTGTGCCAGATGTCTTCACTGGACAAAGAAAGTGAAGAGGACCTTTTTTGGAAAAAGCTAGATAACATGCCAGGGCCCTTTCAATTTTCTGGATTTGGAATTAACATAATTTTACAAAAAGACCACACTCCAAGTTAGATCAATAAATGCAATTTTTTTCCCAATGGTATCAGGTGTGTGTGTTTGTGTAATTGCTTCAATTTTAACTTAATACTGTTGCAGAGTTACAGTGATCAGAGTTTACATACAGTCAGGTTTATAATCACTCCATAGCACTTGTTTATTTTAGCTTGTTTATCCATTCCTGGCTAAAGAGGGAAGAAGGAACAGGGAGGAGGGCAGTCAAAAGAAGGAGCTTTTCCAAAGAACAACCCAGATATATCCTCGAAGTCAGGAGTATCAGCTAAGAGATACTGACTCAAAGTGAGTGGCTAAGAAGCAAGAACCAAGAAGTTACTATTGGGAGAATTTCTAGAGGAAGAACCATGAGAGACAGCAGTATGGCAAGGATGAAATGGCTGTGAGGATAATTACTTGCAACTGCACCAGGGGAACCTGGGTCTCAGACAAGAATCTCTACCCGAAGCCCCAGTCTCTCCGCTGTGGAGGGCGGGGGAGGCTGCACAGAAACTCACTCAAGATCAACAGAGTCATAGCAGGGCCTCCCTGATGGCAAAAGGGATTAAGAGGCAGCACTGTGAAGCTGTCCGCAGCCACTGCAGCAAGAGTTCGATCCCCGGTCAGGGAGCTACAAACATGGCGCAGCAGACCTCTTCTGACTCGCCCACTGATCCCTCAGCAGTGTATTTCAGTGGATCCGCCTGTTCGCTCCCCACTCTGTCTCTGGTGAATCCTCTCACCCCCGCACCTGGCTTGTACCCCAGTTCTTCTATGCATAAATAAATCTTTAAAAAAAAAAGATCAACAGAGACACAACAAAGGTCTGTCTGTGATGAGAAAGAAAAACAGTTCACTCCTTAAAGCACAGCCTCTCAGCTTTCTGCTCACTCCCACCTCCAACTCCGCTGTGAAGGCTCTGGTCAAGGTCACATCTGGCAGTAACCGAGACTGAACCCCACAGTGCTTCTTAAGCGGGTGAAGAGGGGAGGCGCATAGCAGGTCAACAGTTTGAACTGTCCATTCCACCAAAGAGATCCTCATATGCTCTTCCAATAAGCCTGAGACCTTGGCCTACACGGGCCGCTAATAATGACCACTGGAATCTAGCTGAGCACTTAAATGACCACATCAGGCCAAGCTGCCCACTTCATATGAGATTGCCACTTTCTGTGCAATCCAACTGCCCAGAAACGGTGTGCTTGTGTTTTAGATGTCTTTGTGCTGTTGTAAAAGCTTCATATGTAGGCAAACTGAGGGCCAGTACTGCAGGGGACACTGGCAACAAGCTGTTGGGGACCTTGGTGGGAGTGGGTAGTAGGAGCCCAACTGAGTCAAACGTGGTCTGTATCTACAGGATTCATTTCTGAACATTTGACAAAAGTGAAACTAGAGTCAAGGAAGCAAAGAAATATTTATAGCTTTGACAGGATTCACAAAAGTGCAGAACCCTCATGTTTGGGGAGATTACATAAAATAAGGCATCGTTGATTCTTTTCACACTATTGAAAATTTAGGGCTGTTTTCCTTTAAACAAAATCAATGCTGTATTATGTGCCAGCGTGTCAGTCCTTGACTTCAGCAAGTAACCTTGTTACCGTATGTTTATATTGCAAAAGAATTCTGGCTGTGCCCATTTTCCTCCTGCTTTAGATTCAGTTCCAGTAAAAAGTAAGACAGAGCCAAAGCAGATCAGAGTGGAAAAATCCCCAGAAATTCTAAATTCAGAAAGTGAAAAAAAAAATGTATTTGATTATGGCTGCTGATAAAGATATTAACATTGAAAGTAGATTAAGAAAATACTCTTGCCAATCTTTACTTTTTCTATTCAGAGTTCAACAGGCAGAAGCTAGGAATGACCATACCAGTTGCAAATGTTTCAATGTCCTCATGTAAAACAACAGGGCTAATGTTACCAACTTCATTGGTCATTTAGGAGGATTAAATGAAATAGTTACTAAGCAGTGGAGAACAGTCTACCGTCTTCATCTTCCCAGCACTCAGAACATTAAGAAATATAATTTTTTCCTTGATGGAATGATACTTCTCCCCCACTTGGTAAGTCTGTCAATCAAAGGGTCCTTTCATCCAGGATCAGGAGTGGGCATAAGACCCAATTCGACCCAACTATCTTTAGGAGGATTAAATGAATTAGTTAATAGCAGTGAAGAACAGTCTATCGTCTTCAACTTCCCAGCACTCAGAACATTAAGAAATACAATATTTTTCTTGATGGAATGACACTTCTGAAGAGAGTAACTGAATGGGGAGAAAATAATCAGAGCTGATTTATCCTGCTAAGGTGTCGAGGAGGGATTATTCTGTTGTAGAGTAACCCCGATACAAAACGGGGTGCCTGACTGTGGGTCCTCACCCGCACGCTTAGAGGACTTATCAATGCTCTACTGCAGGCACATGCGAAAGGTTAATAAAAGGTTTATTTACAAGGGAAGGGGAAATGAGGAAATGTACAGCTCAGGGAGAAAAGTGGGAGACAAAGTTTTAAATGAGTCCTACCCGATCCGCCGATCAGGAATCCCAAAATGGCACTCTGAGAGCTGGCCGCCAGCCAGGAGCCGTGAAGCCAGGAAGCGAGCGATAGCGAGCCCCCCAAGGCCTACGTGTTTGGTTTTTATATCCAACCTGGCTGCCCAACTCCACCCTCAGGTCCCAGCCACCTCCCTTTGGTGGTGATGGCATTTGCCTTTCCCAGTGTCTTGATGGCTTTAGTCTGGAGTGGGGGTGGGGTCCACAAAGCCTGTATGGGATTAACTCAGGACATCATTTCCCCCTAACAATTCCTTGAGTCACTAGTTCCTGGCCACTAGGATCTCTCACTGCTCAAGTTCTTCTTCAGGCAGCTGGTTTTTCAATGTTTCTCTTAATTGTCAGC
This sequence comes from Talpa occidentalis, assembly GCF_014898055.3. Taxonomy (NCBI): domain Eukaryota; kingdom Metazoa; phylum Chordata; class Mammalia; order Eulipotyphla; family Talpidae; genus Talpa; species Talpa occidentalis. Next base: position 10,211 of record NW_023601458.1, read on the forward strand.
TAGTTCTGCCATAGATTTGAAGCAACTGATAATTGGGGATGCTTATATTCAAAGAACACTAGCTGGTATAAATACCCAGCCTTGTGCCAGCAAATGGCAAGTCCTCATAAGTGGTTATTACTGTCATTCATGGAATATTTTTTATTCAGAAGTTAATATATAAATGTCAAGTCACTGGGAATACAGAGATGGAGAAAAGCATATTCTCTATCCCCAATATTCTTTACTTATTTTAGATAAGAGTAAAGAATGATTAAGATACTGGGTACCATCTGTAAAGGGGAAAAATAATCTGCATTTTTGTTGGTGGCAAGAAGTTAGCAAATGCAAAAGGTAAGAGAATGTTAGTAGGGGAATCATGATGAAGAGGTTGGGCAAATAGGCAGGCAAGGGTAGGTTGCCTTTGACATAAACTCTCCTTGTTCTGATATAAGTGTCCTTCCTCTGAGTCCTCTTTTCAACTAGGTTGTCATCTTGGCCTTTAACTAAGGTTAAGGTCAAGGGGTCTGCCCAGCCCAGTCTCAGCAAAGAATCCTGCTAAATCAGTTTAGTGAGGATCCCTCCACCCTTGATATCTGATGACTCCTGATATTTATCAACTCCTTAATCCTCTATCTTTGACATAAAAACCCTTGGCCTTCCTTTGGTAAGAATTCTGTTGATTTTGCAAGAACACTCTCCACCCTTTCCCTGACGTCTCCTATTAATAATTTTCCTTACACTGACCCTTCACCCTGTTCCTTGACTATAAAGCCACACTTGTCATTGTTGTACCTCTAACCTATTGCAATACCCCTATTGCAATAGTCTTAAAGAAAGTCTTCTTATCATGTTGACATGTGACAAAATACTTTTTAGTTAATATCAAATGATCGTGGACAATTTACAAACTTGCCCATCCCTTCAAACATCAGTGCCCTTTTTTCTTTCTTCCTACATTCTTTTCTTCTTTCTCAACACTTCTATCTTTATTTCTTCAGTTAGGCTATTCCAGGCCTAGGCTCAACTCTGTCAAGGATCTTAATTACTGGAAAGATGGGCTAATTCCTGTCTGGATCTGGCATGTAGCCTCCTTTGCAGCAGATTCTGAGTTCTCTCTCTGTGATTGTCAGAGTGAATGTCTCAGCAACTGTCTCCGTCTTCTGTTGGAGGATGCGATAATCACAATTACCGTCAACAGCTGAGAGCATTAAAAAGATAATATATGTAAAACTGCTTTGTGTAAAGCAAAACATTATACCAATATATTTTTAAAACAAAAGAAAAATAGGGATTGATGAAGTGTTGAAATTATCGACGTACTCCAACTAAATCTTTAAAAGAGGAAATTATATGCCTGGACACAGCAGTAGTAGCCTGATTAGGCAGGGTCAGCTGCTGCAGCTGTGAGCAATTTACCCCCATGATTCTTTGGTTTCTCGCTCCCTCCGTTTAAGGATAAGAAAGCTGGAGAACAGCAAAAGCAGCTGAGGGGTCATCACAATTGCAGCAGTTACACAAAACCTCAAGATACCTGGTCACTGTTGAAGAAAGGAAATCATATATTTTAAGGACTCACAATTTATATAGTTGCAATAGCTGCCAGACTATGTGAGCTGATACAATAAATTGAGAATACTTTTTCTGGTCGAGGTGGGATTCCAGTTAGCCTCCAATCTTTTTTAGGGTTGAAGAGCCAGATTACCTTGATTTGAGACTTGAATCTACCATTTATGAGCTCTTGTCTTCTGCAAGTTACTTAACCTCCTCTCAGAAAATGAGAATAATTATGAACCCTAACTCGTGGAGTCACTGAAAGGAATAACTGAGTCAATGAGTAGAGTGATTAGAATAGGGACTGGCACAGAATGGAGGCTCCATAAATTTTAACTATAGCCCAGAGTTGATCAGATCTTATGTAATAGCTGGCACATGAGGGCCATAGGAGGTAGAAGCTGTGCTAAAAGCTTTTGCCAACTGCTATCATTTCAGTCTCTAACAGTGCAGGAAAGTGACCATGCAGCCCAGATAAAGGAGGGTCTGTTCCAGATATTGGCCTAGGGTTACCAGGAACTTGACTTTTGAAAGCTTCCCTAAGTTACTGATAGGGCAGAGTTGCCCACCTGGAGTGCTGAATTCTGCCTAGACGGTTTGTATAAACTGATTTATGGGGACACATGCTTTCCTTCTGGAAAGCAGGCCATTATGCCTGGCCAAGTAGATCCCTCACCCAAACTGCCCAATAAAATCCTTGCACTCTGAGTCTCAAGAGGGATTCCCTGGACAGAGATGTCGTACATGCTTTACAGCGGGTCTCTGCGGAGGAAAGAGCCAGGTCTGTGTGCTCTCGGGTGGGGGGGAGAACAGGATGCCTGCCCTGGATTTATCTAGATTACACCTGATGTATCTTTTTCTCTTGCAGATCCTTCTCTGTGTCCTTTCATTATAAGAACTCTTAGCCATGAGACCAATGCTATGTTGAGTCCCCCCCCCCTTTTTTTTTGGTGGGACCCTCGCTGGCGGCTGGGGAACGAACCGGCGCTGCAGAGGCTATGGGCAGCCTCGCAGCCCAGCGCTCAACCGCTGCGCCACCAGGGGAGGCCCTATGTTGAGTCCCTTTTGCACATATGGGTGGCCATAGGATCTCAAAAGAAAAAATCTCAGAGGTATAAAATGTGGCCCTAATGTCATAAATTTAAAAACCTGAAGATTGGGAGCACTGTGATGTTGACAGTAAGTGAAAGAGCTAAATCCTGTTTGTCTCCCCTGCAAACAGCTGCACCCAGCTATAGATACATCTACCAAGAAAACTTTTCAAGGTGCAAACACCTAGTAGCTACTAGTTAACGTTGCAAGTGTTAGGGGGAAATGATGTCCTGAGTTAATCCCATACAGGCTTTGTGGACCCCACCCCCACTCCAGACTAAAGCCATCAAGACATTGGGAAAGACAAATCCCATCACCACCAAAGGGAAGGTGGCTGGGACCTGAGGGTGGAGTTGGGCAGCCAGGTTGGATATAAAAACCTTTCACGTGTGCCTGCAGTAGAGCATTGATAAGTCCTTTTAAGCGCGCGGGTGAGGACCCACAGTCAGGCACCCCGTTTTGTATCGGGGTTGCTCTACAACACAAGCAGAGGAAAATATCTTTAAGACATTAAATTTTGGATTTCCTCACTGTAAAATTGTTATAATAATACCAATACCATAGAATTGCCATGAGGATTAATGTGATTAGAGATATAATCTATAATTCATGTATGTGAAGTATGTGTGGATTAAATATGCAACCTATTAAAATCTATAAAACATTTAGTCCCATCCATGAAAAAGCGATATTTATGTACTTGGTCATCACATAACGTTTATATAAATATGTACATTTAAGTATACACTTGGATGTGTGCAAGTTTATTACTTATCTAATAAGCCCTGTCCTGATTATAGAGCATCATTTACTGTTCACAATGATGTTAGTGAGGATGTCTTAAGTTAGTTGGTTTCCATTTTGGGAATCACCTTTGTCCAGAAACCTGCATGAAGCCTGTGAGCTGACTTTCTTAAATGTTAAAACTAGGAAATTAATATGTGGGCAATTTGGAGCTTTGCTGGAGACACTAACTGGTATTTATCATCAGCTCTAATATGCACACGCATATGGCCACATTGGCATCACTCAAGTTCAGAACCTGTGATGTAGCAATGAGCTGCTGTGCTGGGCAACTGGGGCACCTTTGGTTTCCCCACTTTTTTTTTTTAAGATTTTTTTTTTTACTTATGCATGCATGCAAGAACTGGGGTGTAACCAGAGGTGCAGGGGGTGAAAGGATTCAGCAGAGACAGAGTGGGCAGCAGAACAGGTGGATCTACTGAAATACACTGCTGAGGGAGCAGTGGGCGAGACAGGAGAGGTCTGCTGCGCCATGTAGGTCAGCTCCCTGGCCGGGGATTGAACTCATGCTATAGTGGCTGGAGATAGCGTCATAATGCTGAGACTTTAACCCCTGCAACCACTAGGGAGGCCCAGTCTCCCCACGTCTACATAGAGAATATTCAGTCCTCCCCAAACCATGGAAAGTACACTTCAGCAGCTGAGATTTGCTACCAATAATCCCTGTTTTATCCTTTACAATGTGCTTTATGGCATTTATGTTTATAGCACTACAAAATTACACTGTAATTGAAGTATAATTACTCACTCTTTGGAAATCATTTGGAAACAATTCATGGCAGCCTCAGCCTTCTCTCTAAGCTGACATGCATAGTAGATCATAATTTGAGACTAGTTTTTTTCTAGAACTCGGTATTGCCTGACTTTCTGTCTGGAGCAAAGAAGACACAACTAATTCTAATTAACCATACACAATATTTATTGATATGCAAAGTCCCAGCCACTCCACCCAGCTCTGACTCTAATCAGCAGCAATAGCCATTCAGACATACTACCTGGGTGACTTCGGACAAATCATTTAACCTACTGGTGCCTGTTTCTTTACCTGTAAAATGGAGATGATAAGAATACCTGCCTTACAGTGAACAATACTATATCATACACTCAGACATTTGTTAAGAAAGTTGATCTTGTATTATGTGCTCTTCCCACAATAAAATAAAATTTAACAAAAAACATCTGCCTTAAAGGTTTAATAAATTATTTGAAAATGATTAGAACAGCATCTGGGACATACTATAAAACAAATAAATGAAACATGCTTTTCATCTTCTACTGTTTCCTCAATTGCTCCTGAATCCATTTATTAGTCCCAACAAGACACAAAGCTGTTTAAGCCCATGGACCCCAGTGACACTCTGCTTTTTTATCCACCTTCTCAGCCTCAGAACTGGACCCAGCAGGAGACATATTAAGTCATTATAGTCACATCACATTGGAGAAAACACCCAGAAAATACTGAACGGCTTTAATGCCACTTTCACAAAAGCTTCGAGATTGGAGGTACTGACCCCAGCACACAGTAACAGTTTTAATGTAGCAAATCAACATACACATGAATAAGCCCATGTTTATACAATATATCCCTAACTGAAGTAATATTTTGCAAAATATGCTCTAATATGTGCCATTTCCCCCTACCACTTACACACATCCACCTTGGCCACGGTCACAGTGTGCCATGAGCCAGACTTCCAAAGCGGGGGCACTACTGGGAACTAGGAGCTAAGCTTAACAGTCAGGTAAAACTATAGAACACGGAACATGTAGGCTCAGGGGCTCTTGCTTCTCTGGCTTTGACTTGTACCCATGGATTAGGAAGGAGACACTTGAAAGACACACGTTGGTGAGAGACACAATGGCAGCAGTTGTCCTGACTTCAGAGTGGATTATTTGGTACATTTTGAATTCTGAATCTCTCCTTTTACCCCAACAGTCTGATGTACCTAAGATCCTTTTGTGGGTCCCTGCCAGAAGGCGTCTTTGACTTGTGGCAAGCTTTGGAGTCTCAGTGGATCTGCTTCTGGCCAACTCTGCGTGGCTGGGCATTTGCCCATGAGGAGTTAGGTAATTTGGGGATTTTGTTGGAAAATTGTTACTAGAAATAGCCTTTTTTCTTTCTCAATGCATGCCAATTCTATTAAAGATCTTTCACAGTAGGAATCAGCTTCCTTTGTCTTTGTGCTCATGGATGGCTGGATCCCTTCGGAGCGTGTACCCTTTAATAGTTTAGGGTCCCTGGGTGCCCTCTGTCATGCAGCCAGTTTGCTATGGCAGCAAAAGCTGGCCATGCACTCACCATGCTGGATGATGCCATGCTCCATAAGCCGCTGGCACAGCTGCTCTGCCTCTTTCCTTGTGGTAGCCTCACCCTCCTGGACCAGCCAATCCAGGAACTCAGATGCCATGAATGTGCGCTCATATTTGACACCTTCCTCTTCCCTGGGTTGCAGGAGTGTGCTTTCAGGGCTCATCAGCCTGGAAGAAAGGGAGAAAAAATAAACAAAAGGGAAACAGCTCAGTTGAAACCCTACATCACAGGCTTCTGTGAAGGATCACAGAGAAGTTGCTAGACAGATGTGGCAGCCATGGCTGCCACAAACATAATTTCTGAGAGGCACCTGCTTCAGAAGTGAGCATTATAGGGTCTCCCTGGTGGTGCAGGGATCTCAGCGCTATCAAGCTATCTCCAGCCGCTGCTACATGAGTTTGATCCCCAGCCAGGGAGCTGACCCACATGGTGCAGCAGACCTCTCCAATATCCCCTCAGCAGGGTATTTCAGTAGATCCACCTGTTTTTCTCCCCACTCTGTCTCTGGTGAATCTTCTAACCCCCCATACCTCTGGCCTATACCCTAGTTCTTATATGCATAAATTAAAAAAAAACTAAAAAAAAAAGAAGTGAGCATTATACAATTTCTTCTGGTAATTAGAAAGAAACTGGAAATGCAATCCAACACTACAGTGATCGCGGACAGCAGTCCATTTAGCCCTCTTGAATAGGAGTTGCAATTTCCTGACCAAGCTCCACCCTATCTTTTAAAAAAGCTAGGATTTTATTCCTGAAGCCATTATTCCATTTTCCAATCAATTGGTAAGGGCTGCAAGTCCTCATATTGAAGTGCCAATCCCAAACATGGTGGTATTTGAAAATAAATTAATCAGATTATGTGGGTGGAGTCCCCCAAATGAGATTACAGCCTTTTAAGAACAACAAAAAGAATTGACCAGAAAACTTGCTTCCTCCTTGTTTCTCTGTGATGAAAGAGTAGGAAGAGTCTGCAAAGCAAGTGATTTTTCTCTCACAGATACCAGGTCTACCCTTGCCTGGGTCCTGAACTTTCCAGGGTCCAGACAGTAAAAGAATAACTGTTTATTGTTTAAATCATCCAGCCTATGGTATTTTTATTTTTTTTTATTATTATTATTATTTTTTTTAAATATTAAATTTTATTTTTATATTCCCCCATACAATTGCAAACGCCCAATTCTGACCCCAATCCTTTCCCCCCCGCCCCCCAAAAAGTGTCTCTGGTTCATAGTTTTTTGTTGATTTTGATTTTCACTTTCTTATATTCATTTTCCTGGTCCCTTATTTAAGTTTTCTAGATTCCTGCTATGAGTGAGACCATCCGGTATTTTTCTTTTTCTTTTTGGCTTATTTCACTGAGCATGATCCCTTCCAGTGCCATCCATGTTGCTGCAAATTGCATGTGTTTATCTTTTTTGAATGCTGAGTAATATTCCATGGTATATATGTACCACATCTTCTTGATCCAGTCATCTATTTTTGGGCATTTGGGTTGTTTCCAAAGCTTAGCTATTGTAAACAGTGCTGCTATAAACATAGGAGTGCAGGTGCTCTTTGGAATTGATGTTTCTGTGTCCTTTGGGTAAATACCTAGGAGTGGAATTGCTGGATCATATGGAAGCTCTATGTTTAGTAGGTCCAGAAATCTCCACACAGCTCTCCATAGTGGTTGGACCAGTTTGCACTCCCACCAACAGTGCACTACACTACGGGCAAGGAGAGAGTGGAGGGACATAGTCAACAGACTCCAAGAAAACAGATGCCAACCAAGAATACTCTATCCTGCAAAGCTCTCTTTCCTCCATGAAGAAAGAATATGGACCTTCCCAGACAAAGAGAAACTCCGGAATTTCATTGCGACTAAACCCCCACTCCAAAAAATACTACAAGGAATCCTAAAGCCAGAACCTCAGAGGGACGAATAACAACGAAAGAAGACCAAAAAAAAAAAAAAGTTATTAAAAGAATAAATAAATAAAATCAAAGGAAAGACAAACATAATGGCAAATACAGATGCTAACATATCAATATTAACTCTAAATGTAAATGGACTAAACTCTTCAATAAAAAGACACAGAGTTGCAGCCTGGATTAAGAAACAAAACCCAACCTTTTGCTGTCTCCAGGAAACACATTTAGCTACAAAAGATAAAAATAGGCTCAAAGTCAAAGGATGGAAAACAATCCTACAAGCAAATGGGCCAAAAAAGAAAGCAGGAACAGCTATACTTATATCAGATAAAACAGACTTCAAACTCAAAAAAATAAAAAGAGACCCCAATGGTCACTACATTATGATCAAGGGGACAATACTTCAAGAAGAAATAACACTCATTAACATATATTCACCAAACGAAAGAGCACCAAAATATATCAGACAACTGTTGTCCTCTCTGAAAACAGACATCAGAGAAAACACATATGTAGTGGGAGACTTCAACACACCACTATCAACAATGGATAGATCAACAAGACAAAAAATAAGTAAAGAAACTAAAGCTCTAAATAAGGACCTAGAGCATTTGGGCTTAACAGACATCTATAGAACACTAAACCCAAAAAAAACGGAGTACACATTTTTCTCAAGCGCACATGGATCATTCTCCAGGATCGATCACATACTGGGGCACAAGACAAACATCAACAGATACACCAGATTGACATCATACCAACCATCTTTTCTGACCACGAAGGCATCAAACTAGAAATAAATCATAAAAAAGAAGGCAAGGAACTATCCTACCTCATGGAGATTAAAAGCCACACTACTGGAAGACCACTGGACTAACGAGGAGATCAAAGAAGAAATTAAAAAATTCTTTGAATTGAATGACAAGGAGGACACCAATATCCTAAATGTATGGGATGCAGCAAAAGCAGTAATAAGAGACAGATATATAGCAATAGAAGCTCACATCAAAAAACAAGAAAGAACTCAAAGAAACAACCTAATCTCGAAGCTCAAAGATCTAGAAAAAGAACAACAAAAAAACCCCAGAACCAGTAGAAGAAAAGAAATAATAAAAACCAAAGCAGAAATAAATGAAATTGAAACTAAAAAAACAATCCAAAAGATCAATGAAACCAAGAGCTGGTTCTTTGAAAAAATAAATAAAATAGACAACCCTAGCCAGGCTCACAAAGGAAAAAAGGGAGAAAGCACAAATACACAGAATCATAAATGAAAGAGGAGAAATCACAACGGACACAGCAGAAATCAAAAGAATAATCAGTAACTACTATGAACAGTTATATGGAAACAAGTTCAACAATCTAGAGGAGATGGACAAATTCCTACAACTCTACAATCACCCAAAGCTAGATAAAGAAGAAATAGAACACCTAAACAGACCAATTACAAGCAGCGAAATTGAAATGGTAATATAAAAACCTCCCCAAAAACAAAAGCCCAGGACCTGATGGATTTACAAATGAATTCTACCAAACATTCAGAGACGAATTAGTGCCTATCCTTCACAAACTCTTCCAAAAAATTGAGAAGGAAGGGACAATACCAAACACGTTCTATGAAGCCAATATTACACTAATACCAAAACCGAATAAGGACAACACAAAAAAGGAAAACTATAGGCCAATCTCCCTAATGAACACTAATGCAAAAATCCTCAATAAAATTTTAGCTATCAGAATCCAACAATGTATCCATAAGAAATTCACCACGACCAAGTTGGATTCATTCCAGGGGCACAAGGATGGTTT
>NW_023601460.1:0-19648 GCF_014898055.3 Talpa occidentalis
GCCGGAGCTGCAGGGGGGCAGTGAGAGGATTGACCAGAGACAAAAGTGGGGAGCAGAACAGGTAAACTGACTGAAGTACACTGCTGAGGGGAGCAGCCGGTGAGACAGGAGAGGTCTGCTGTGCCATGTGGGTAGCTCCCTGGCCAGCTGGGGATCGAATTCGTGTTGTAGTGGCTGGTGATAGCTTCATAGTGCTGAAACTTAACCCCTTACACTACCAGGGAGACTCATAAGCATTTTTTTTTAATTTATATTTCTTTTTTCTTTTTTAAAAGATTTTTATTTATACAAAGCACTGGGTACAGTCAGAAGCGTGGGAGGGTGAGAGAATTCACCAGAGCCAGAGCGGGGAACAGAACAGGCAGACTGACAAAATACACTGCTGGGGGGAGCACTGGGTGGCAGGAGAGGTCTGCGTGCCATGTGGGACCCTCGCTGGTGTCCAGGGCCAAACTGCACTGCAGAGGCTGCAGGCAGCCTTGCAGCCAGTGTGCACAACTGCTGCGCCACCAGGGGAGGCCCTTAAATTTATATTTCTTTTTCTGAATTTACATAGGAAGTTTACAGTTATTTGAAGAATGAGCGCTATATTAATCACAAATCACAAGATTAGTAGTTTCACCTTCCAGAGTCTTTGTTAGGTTCTGATTGTTTCAGGAACCTTTTAGATACAGAAATTTTGTTCTCCCTCAAAGACACAGAGCATGCTTTAGGTCATCATCATTATTCTTCATCTGAAATATGAAAATAGGTTTTTGTTCTTCCATCACTAGTTGTCCCTCCACATTTAATTTTCATCTTTTTCTTCAGAAACCTACATCTTTGAAACGTTGCGATGCTTCATTTTTCCTTCAGGATAAAGTCTAAATTGCTTAATGAGGCATTAAGGACTTTGCATTGTGCAGCCCCAATTCACTTCTCCTGGTTTGTCCTCCCACCCCTTTTCCACACTCACACTTTGTTCTTGATGCACATCACAAAGTTTTTCTTGTGCCTCCAAGATTTTGCAACTTATGTTTTCTATGCTCCAAGAAACTTGTGCCTTTCCACATGCAAGGTGCCCATTCATCATTCATCCTGCTTATTCCATTCCATTCATCAAATATTTATTGACCACCTGCTCTGTTTCTGGTTCTATGAAAAGTGGGAGAAGGGGAAGGAGATGAATACATGTAATGATTATGCACTGTCTCATGAAACTAATAATCCAGAGGGAACTTTAACCATATAAACATTTAATTCATTGCAGCATTATACCTAAATTAAGTGAAACATTTTTGAAAGCAAATGATAAATATGCATTGTAATTCTTTGTGAGAAATATCCTTATATAGGATCCTAAGGGAGGATTGAATCCCATCAGAAGTGGCACCAACTATTTGATATTAGAGATGTGTGCATATATAACTGTCATTTTCTTTGAGTTTTTACCATCATTTCTGGTTCTTCATTTGTAGCTAATTAATAAACATACATACTTGGATAGTAGGTGGCATCCCCCAAATAAGTAGCTCCATATCTAAACTCATCATCATATATATTGGGTATGGTCTTTTATAAACCCCTTTCTTTTGTTTTGTGAGGACCCTGTCCATAACACATAATGGGGGTGGCGCAGCGGGTTGAGCGCAGCAGTACAATGAAGCTGTCCACAGCCTCTGCAGCATGGGTTTGATCCCGGCCAGCCAGGGAGATACCCACATGGCACCGCAGACCTCTCCTGTAGCACCCACTGCTCCCCTCAGCAATGTTTTTTGTCCGTCTGCCTATTCTGCTCCCTGCTCTGTCTTTTGTGCATCCTCTCACCCTCCTGCACCTCTGACCTGTACCCCAACTCTTGTGTAAATAAATAAATAAATCTTTAAAAAATAGATATTTATCTTTTCAAATATAGATCACAATTTAGGTAGATGCAGTATTAATAATTTAATAATGTAAATGATTTTCCCTCAAATCTACTAGATGACAACAGTCTTTACATGTAGTAAATTATTCTATTCCTAATATATTGCCCAATTCAGGTATAGAGTAAATATTTAGTATATCATTCTTGAAAGGATTAGAGGATGTTGGCCTCTATATTTGATTATTTTTCTATTTTTAAATTATTTCCATAAAAACTTTTTTCCTAATATTTGTAATTTTAAAACCACTATTTTTCTACTTATAATCTGATACTGAAAAATCAAATTAAATCACTTTCAAATTCACCTAACTCAAAAATATTCAATAATCTTATATTGACCAACAAAGGATGGTCAATCTTTTAGATTGGCACTGAAAAATCCACATTTTTTTTTTTTTTAGGTGGAATCCATGCTGCATTTTCTAGCTGTCTATAAAGTTAGGTGTGAGCATGTAATTGGATATTTATAAATGGATATTGAACCATAGAGATGTGCTTCACTTTCAGAACTGGAATATAACAATACACAGCACATGATCATCTATGATAATTCCTCTATTGACTGGAGATCAAAACCCAGGACAATTTTGAGAGACTTTTATTAAAGATAGTGGAATCTCTATCCAACTATATGGCTGGATATGTGAAGCCAACAAACTCTCTACACCTCCAATACATTTACTGCTTAAACTTTACATGAATTAGAAATTTCCATTGCTTCAGACATTTTAAGGTTCATCATTTAGTATAGCTTAAATAACATACCAGTAATTATATCAGTATTCTCTTTTAGAAATATTTTTCTCAGGCCTCCCTGGTGGTGCAAGGGATTGAGCACCACACTATGAAGCAATCCACAGGCTCTGCAGCACAAGTTCAAGCCCCGGTCGGCCAAGGAGAAACCCACATGGCAAGGCATACCTCTCCTGTCTTGCCCACTGCTCCCCTCAGCAGTGTATTTCAGTCAGTCTGCCTGTTCTGTTTCCCACTCAGTCTCTGGTGGATCTTCTTACGCCCCGCAACTCTGGCCTGTGCCCCAGCTCTTGTATGCATAAATAAATGAATCTTTAAAAAAATAGAAATATTTTTCTCTAGTGGAAAAGACTATATACACATTTCCCTTTACATGCATAAGGCAAATACCCTGTACTGTATATACTGTACTTCACAAAGAATTCAGGTCTAGCAGACCTACAGACCATATTGCCCCTTTCTGAAGTTACGCATGATCAAAACTGAGTCAATTCTATGCTCTCCTCAAATAGAAACAGAGACTACTTGGTAATGACTCAAACTCAAGCAGAAATAAGATTTAAAGCTTTAAATAAGATTTAAAGGACCATTTTGAGAAAGTTACAATGGAGAAGTATAAGAGCAGAGAGAACTGATATGTATTTTCACTTAAATTCTTTAAATGCTCTATGTCAGGATAAAACAATGGGTGCTCATTCTTTAAAATCTAAAAAATAAAATATTTTACAGTCCAGAGAGGTGTTAATACAAATTATGAGAATTTTTTTGTAAGAGGGTGGTCCCCAGAGAAAGGGGAGGTAACAGATTCCCTGCCTGCCCAAGGGAGGGTGGAGCTGAGCAGAGAGGAGAAGCTGAAGAGGAAACTGGAAGAAGGAAGCAGGATGGAGAGCAAGAAGGAGACCTGGAGACCTGTACATGGAGCAGAGAGACATATGAAGAAGCTGCACTTGCTTCTTGGCCTTGGGCTTGTACCAGGGACTTGGGGAACATGCAAAGAAAACACATGAAACAGATGCAGGTAAGAGACCCATGGGAAGGTTAAAAATGGCAGTGTGATTTTACTCCAGACTTTTCTGGCTGGTTCTGACCCTTTCCTATGAGTCTCCACCAGAAGATGACTTAGACTTGTGACAAGCATTTGGGCCTCAGTTGCCCTGCTTTGGGCCAACCCTGTTTGGTTGGACATTTACCCACAAGGGGATGGGTAACTGGGTGTTTCTAATGGAAACTATTTTATCTTTCTTTCCCTTGTCTTCTCTTTATTATACACTAATTGTTTTGAAATTCCTTCCCATTAATGTTCTTATGCACTAGAGTGCATAAGATGTGTCTTGATGTATTGGATGTCAGAACCTATTTAGAGGAGGCAGGTTTGGGGGCTCCTGGGGTGCCCCTCATTCTTCCCGGTAACATTTTGACTTATATGTATATACATGAAATACAAAAACAAAATTAGTAAAACATTCTCTCAAATGTATAGCATACTTTATCAAAAGCATGTGTAATGGTTAATTAAAAAGTTTCAAATACAAATCATAAAGATCATATTTCTAAAAATTTCACCATAATACATGTGTCGTTTTATCTCTCAAAACTACCTCCCTTAAAAATAATCATTGTGGTTAGAAAAATTTCTTGAAACCAATTTTCTGATCGTGTATTTCAAACCTCCTGAAACTCTGTTCATGAACTTTATCATTTTCCTACATCATGTTATAGGTATTATGTCTGATTTAAAAAAAAAAGCAAATTAATTGAGAGACTTTTAAATTAATTTGATTATATAATAATGCTTATGATTTTTCTTATCATTTTGCCTTCTTATTTTCTCCATCATCAGTGTTTCAAATCAAGTTAAGACTGGCCAGTCTTTGCAACCAGAGTATGAGGCAAGTAATTTACTGAGGAGGATATTAAGTCTGAGACAATCACTATGTCCCAGGATCATGTTGTAAATGATATATTTTTGTATTGGGGCCTCAGCCTAGTTCAGTCCTGAATCATGTTTCTCAGAATCTACTCTTTCAATGAAAATGTCAGAGAGGAAAATCAACATAGAGAAGCAGTAAAGAAGTAGTAGTCAGATGACTTGGGGGTTCTGCTTTGGAAAATGGTGATAGGGATATAGTAGAGTTCTTAGCTGAGAGAAAAACAAATAGATATTAACATATATCCCCCTTACACATACAAGACAGCCAGAGAAAAAGAATAACTCTTCAAAGTGACTTAAGATTAAGGATTAACATTTCAGTAGAGGGTGGGTAAGCCTTTTAGGGGATAGCAATGATTTTTAGGGAAAAAATGAGTGGGCCCTTTAAAAAGCAGATAGTAAAGACAATAATTTATAATAAGGTTTGCCTGTGTGTGGTGTCCAGTTCTAGTCTCCTTTAGCATGATAAGGGTCAGTCTTCCCTCACTGCTAAAACTCCTGGGAGAGTACAAATGAGTTCCCTTGGGGAGATCTGTCTTTGGGCAGATAAGGGAAGTTTACAGAAAAGTCCCTCCTATATGTGCTGTTTTTCAAGTGCCTACTGCTCAAAACAATCAATATGGCAAAGTGGGTATATTTTTGGATGGCAAGTTCTGCTACCCTTGGGAGCAAGTTCAGATGACAGAAAGTTGTGGTTACAGAGGGTGTCTTCACAGGTCTAGGAGAGTGCTAACAGTGATCTACCTCAATGTTATCTCCCAGGGAAGAATTAAAATAACAAAAGAATTTTAAATAGGGATTCCCAAGTGATGTTTTTCACAGTCAGGAGCTTGGGGTCCAAATGGAGGAACATGGGTTGTACTCAACTTATGATCTCATCCTCAAATCCTGTACATGAACTGAAACATTCTGTGTTATATACTTTATTAATGTGTGGCAGGTGGGAAACTGTGTTGCTATTATGTTAATATTTAATGCCATAATCTGCTTCTTTTTCTTGAAATCACATGCTTAATCTCTTGAGTGATGTTCTTCTTATTAAGGGGAATCAAACAAATGCAGACATATTGGAAGTTTCTATTTTGAAGTATTTCAACATTACCATCTGGAATCCCAACCTTTTGACTTCTGTTTTATTTCCCCTACATTATGTCCAGACTTTGAGAAACCTTAAATTCCCTCAGCATATTAGAGCCAAACCCAGCATTCAATTTAGCATGAGGGCACAGTCATGCCGGTTCTTGCTCTTTCCTTTTAAACAAATTCTCTGTACATTTCCAGGAACACTACTGTTTTGTTTTTGTTTTGTTTATGTTTAAAGGGGAATTCACCTCATGGAATCATGGATCCAGTAACTGGTTGCAAAGTAACTATGGCTTGCAATTCTCTCCATGGGAAGACAAAGTGGCCAAATGTGTCATGTGGAGAGCCAGGAGAGGGCATGGGCAGCCAGAAGGTTCGTGGCTACTGACCCCAAAGATGCAGGAATCTAGCCACAGACATACGGCTTCTAGACCAAATATCATTGTTCTGAGAGGTTTTCTGCTGAGATGACATTCTTGCAAACCAAATGGGCTCAGGTTCCCTGGAAAGTAATAGGGTCATTGAGAAGCCAGAAAAATAAAGACTTTTAATGGAGTAAGAGTTACAAATACCATATGGCATATGGAATAAATTGTGAAGAAGTAATCATGAGACTAGAAGCCAAAGATCTAATAAGACTCCATTTGACCACACATACAAACAGAATTAAGAAAAGAAAAAAAAAAAAAAACTATATAATGGCATGGGCAAAGTACACAAGAGTATTTTCCTTTTATTACCTCTATTCATTTGTCCAATTTTACAAAAGGAAAAATAAATGGTATCCTATGCACTTTTAAACTCTTACTAACAAACATATGTCATAAGATAAGTGTCATGCCTGAGTAATAATTTTTAATATTTTCTCCCCACTTTTCAATAGGTCATAGGTTATATGATAACATATATAGACATTTTGTTTTATCACTGGGAAGGCTCATATCTTCTTAGCTCAACATAACTGTTTTTATCTAGTGGTAGCATTAGAGTTGAAGAGAACTAATGACATTTGAAAGCTGGAATTTTTCTCTGTGAATTTAATTTAATTTTATGTTTCACTCGGCATGGTGCATATATAGAGTGATCCATTTAACTTTCAGCTTCTCAAACATTTTTCTATATTCATGTGTTTGGATTTCTCAAGCTCTGGGTAAAGACTTAAATAAAATACTACTTGAGCTCCTTTTCAATGCAGAAAAGTGGTGGTGGTGGGAGTGTTTCATATTAATCCCCAAATTACAAAACATCAGCTTTAAATCTGAATTGACTGGTATGTTCAAATTTCAATTTACACAAAGTAAAATGGAATTTAATATAAAACTGATTACTTAAAGAATACCTTTTAAAATTCTATAGTCTGTGCTCCAAGCTGTAAAAACTAATGCAGTTTGAAATTAAATTAGTTTACTCTCCATTGGTGGCAATTATATTAAAGATTAAAACAAATAGTCTTTGGTAATTTTAGTGTGTCTGTTTTGTCCATTCTCCTTTTCTGACTGTGAATTACATTATTTCATGACAAGGGTCATATTTTTAATATTATCAAATAATAGTTTACACATAAAATTAATATATATTTTATATTTTCACATTATGAACTATTATGAACACCTGTGTATATACTCTTCCCAAATGCTTAGTCTAATCACATGACCCTGATTTCTTTCTAGGGTTAACCACTATCCTGAATATGATGCGTATATATATTTTTTAACTTTATATTGTTATCACATACACATAATCTCAACCAATACATTGCTTATTTACCTTTACATTAAAAACCCTGAAAAATATCACATTGTATATAGTCTTCTGTAATTGGCTTGTGTTTGTGCAACATCATCTGTATGATGCATCTGTATCCTTGCGTAATAGCCACTGATTGCTTATTTTCACTGCTGTGTATTGCTTGGTCCATCCCACAATTTATACGTCCTTTCTCTCAATGATTAACATTTATTATTTTCAACTTTTTATTCTTTTTGTTGGTTGTTGCAAATCATACAACTATCAGTTGTATTTTACATATGTCTGGGCTCATAAAATGACTTTCAAACTTTATTGATAGTGACTCACAATATGACAAATTTTATACATGGCCTGGAAAATATTGTGAAGAACTGTGCAGAGTGTGGGATAGCTCCCTAATTGCAAGTTAGTAAGCCAGTCTGTTATTATTTCATGGGTGACACAGAAGACACAAGACTCTGGAGTAAGAGACAAAGACCTCATTACTCAGGGCCAAAGAAGCAGACAGAGCTCATTGCCATCAATTTCCCATGCCCCCAAGACCCACAGGTGTGTGATGGATGTCTGGACATGCAGTGGGCTGTGTTAGAGGAGAGAAACACTGAGCTTGGGTGATCTTCTGCCTCCATCAAGACTGCACTTTGTCTACTGGTAGACATTACCTCATTCCTCAAGACTGTTCACTTCCAACACAATCCTAAGTAGTGTCCTGGGCAGGAGCAGTCAAAGCTTTGCACTTTGGCACAATATCAACGATGAGTTGGGCCCGCAGAGTCCCCATGTCAGTGCCTTTCCCAAAAATATATGTGTGATTGAAGCCTTTACCTTTGACATGTTCAGTAAATGTTGACCTTTTTTGTTCAATTCATTTTAATTTTCAGTAATGGTGGGTAAGACCCACATCATGATTGTGCAACCTAGTATATAGCAACCCCCAATTTTATTTATTTTTTTTATTTTTTTTTAATTTTATAGAGGCATGTTTATTTATATTTATTTGTTTGTTTTGTTTATACATGCACTGGGTACAGTCAGAAGCACGGGAGGGTGAGAGAATTCACCAGAGCCAGAGCGGGGAGCAGAGCAGGCAGAAGGACCGAAGTACACTGCTGAGGGGAGCAGCGGGCCACAGGAGAGGTCTGCGCGCCATGTGGGACCCTCCTCCGGTGGCTGGGGAGCAGCCGGGGATCGAACCGGTGCCACAGAGGCTGCGGGCAGGTTCGCAACCCAGCGCTCAACCGCTGCGCCACTGGGGAGGCCCCAACCCCCAATTTTAAAGACAAACAAAATTAATACCTTAAGGCATATACCTAAGAGAATAATGGCTGGACTGTATTCAACTTTATACTATAATTTGAATTGTTTATAAAGTTATGTCTCAGTTATTACACACTCTCTTTTTCACAAGCAAGTTATACATGTTCTTTTGGTGGCTTATCTTCACCACACGGGGTTTTTTAGACAATTTACTTTTTGATAAACAAATGGGACATAATAATATGTATTATGTAATACTATCTATTGACTATAATTGGCATTTGACTTATTACTATTTATGACAAATAATAACTGTAATAACTTAATTATTAACTATGTGAATGCATTATCATACATTTGCCTTTCGTTTTTGCTAAATGCCTGCTCGTGACTATAGCTTATACTACGATATTTTATCTTTTTATTTGACATATGACTTCTTTGTATTTGTCAGTTATGTATATCACCAATATCTTTTTACTGTTTGCAACTCAATTTTTCGCTCAATTTCTGGTGTCCTGCATAAAGATTATTTCTTTTAATATTCTCATGTTTTCTATTTTTAATTAATAGTCATTTCTGTCATTACATAAGAAATCATTCTAGATCATTAGTCATAAATATACTCTCCTAAATTCCCATCTAAGATTTTGAAATGCCTTTAATACTTAAATCCTCAACTTATCAAACTGATAAATCATTCAAAGGAATAAAATATCTAGGGAAAAGTATAACAAGAGAAAGATAAACCTATATAGAGTAAATGATAAGACATTATTGAGGGAGAGTCAGTATGACCTAAAGAAATAAGAAAATATTTATGGACTGAAACTTAGTATGTAAAGAAGTAAATTGTCTCCAAATTCATCTGTGGATTCAATGAATTCCCCAGAAAAATCCTAATAGGAATCTCTTGCTGAAATTTACAAACTGGTTGCAAAATTCATATAAACATACACAGAATAAAAAAAAAGGGGGTCTATTTTGAAGACAAAAATAAGAGAACTTAGGTTTTCAGCTATCAAAAATTATTTGAAAGCTACAATAATTAAGAAAATGTGTCATTCATGCAAGAATAGACACTTCACCTACAAGAACAGACTAGAGATTTTAGAAACAAACTCAGACCTATGTAGATAACTTCAGTAATGATGAAAGCGTCAATAAATTGCACTTCATCAAATGGATACCCAATAAAAAAGATTTTAATCCACTCAAAATATAAGCAATAATTAATCTCAGGTATGCTTTAGGTCTTTTTACTCTAAAGAGCTAGAGAAAGATAAATTTAATACAGGGAAACCATGGTTGTCCAGAAAAGGGAGAGAATATATTTATTTGTGGGAAATTCCTTAGGAGAATGAATAACTCCAGACAATATTATTAAGCCAATGATTATTGATTTATGACAGTTATTCAGAAAAATATGTAGGTGGTACATTTCTGAATGGAAAAAAAATAACTAAGAGTTCCACAGAATTTAAATAGGGAATATAAATCATGATACTGCAAATTCTAGTCTTTTTCCCCTTATATTGGGACATTTTGCTAATTTGCATAGCCTGTCTGGCCCCATGTAGGTATCTAAGTGTGAGATTGTGAGATTTTTGTCCTATACCCTTTCTAAGGAGGTTGTTCTTTTTTTTTTTTTTTTTGTTACTGATAAGCTTAGTTAATGCTTGGAATAGTTCCAATGCAGTCTCCTAATGCAATCATTAAAAGCCCTTTCTGCATTTCTGAGTGATGATTTCTCATTTCTGTGTTTGGTATAATTACAAACTCAGATTCACATCCTGATGTCTTTATGAATCCTCCTCAGATTATATTATTTCATAAAATCCTAATTCTATGTACCCCTTAACTTCTAGAATAACTTTCTCCTGCTGTAACTCATGGTCACACTTACTAGGTAATTTTTTTTGTATAAATTTTATCAGATCAATGTTTTGTGATTTTTTATTATTTACATTATTTTTAGGCCCTTAGGTAAAGCTGAGCCCAATAGATATATGCTGAACATAATTTCCATGATATCACTGAAACTAATTTCCAACTCAATTAAATATGTCACCAATGATGGTCAACAATTCAGAATTATTAGGCTCCTCTGTGGAGTATGAGTAAATTTTCAAAGTTCTCTGATATCCACCTTAAACAAGACTTGTGGATGATTTAGAAACCGTTCCTTGCTTAGAGATGTTATTTATCACAGTTTCCTCTTAACATTTTTTGTGTTGAAGATTTCATATTAGTGGAGTTGTGGAAGTGAAATTATTAGTGTGTCCTTGAAGTCCTTTTCCATAAATTAATGATTTATTGGGGCAGTGAAAGAAAGGAATAAGTTTGCCTGCTCAATATAGTCCGTCATTTTTGATGAATGTGATTCACCTTTCTGTAAGAAGTCCAACTTAGCACTGGTACCATTTATTGAATTTTATAGAGAAGGAAATTGTAAAATATTTTAGAAATGTGTCCTCAGCAGGAACAACTGAGGTTGAAAGGTTCAAAATCTGAACTACCTTGCATGCAACACAAAGTCAATACTGTCCAATGTCAAGATATTCACATGATAAAATTTGGCTTTTTTTTTCCTTTTTAGAGAAATATTTGTTTGGTATTAAAACTCAAAGGGAAAAAAAAACTTCTTTAAGATCATGAAAATATCATTAACATGTTGGTAGTAACATTTCACAACTTCATTACTTCCTATTAAGTGTAGCTTTTATGGCATAACCTTCAGTAATGTGCTGAGTTCTTTGTAAAACCTTGTAAACGCATTGTGCACAATTATTCCTGGCTCTGTTTAAGTGATATTATGTTAGTATCTTGAATCTGGCCAAGCTGAGTGTATTTACACTATGGAAATTGGCACACACTACAAGTTAGGGCTTCCACTCTTCCAGAGACCCGGCTGTCAAACATTTATCAGCACATGTCTATGTTACTACTTATATCCCAAGGGTGTACTGCAGAAACCTCTTGGATTTTCACTGAAGTGTCCATGACAATTTTGTCAGGATACTGCTGTGTTCATCTGATAGTCACTCAAGTGCTTTTACATTCACAGTTATGTTTGCTATTACAAAATAATTACTAGATAAAAGAAAATATACCAAGGAGATTATAATAATTGATAGACACATGATCTCAGTAACATCTTTAAATATAATTCATCTTATCCAAGGTAAACTTATCATCAATCATAGAAAGAACAAAATACAGAAAGACCCCAGGAATCTGGACTTAATTTGACATTCACTCATGATTTTGCCTTGAAAAATTAATTTCCTTGACCTTCAGATAGCTCATCAGTAAATCTGGAACTGAGGACACCCGCATTTTATGATTATTGTGGCTGTGTGATGTCCAAAATATAGAAAATACACGTATATATCCACCCATGCACACATCAAAGAAAATATCTGTATCCTTTGAGAACAGGTACTCAAAAACTCCTTCTTTTACACTGGTGAAGTATTTAGAGTATTAAGTCCATAAATCTTGTCTCTGTCCAACATGTTGGGATGATATTGAAGGAATTGCTCTTTTCCTGAAATCTGAGCTATGTCACTGCACCATTTAAGTAATTGTTTGAGTCTGGGGATAACACTTGATATAAGCCCTGGTCATCTCATCTGTAAAATAAAACTAATGAAACTGGTATACAGTTAAGACAAATTGTCTTCCTTCACTGGGTACAAAGCCATGAATGTTACAAAAGTGAAATATGATGTGACTTGGTTGAGGTAGTTGGGGAAAAAAAAGAATCCTGGGAACTGAGGGTAGGATGCTTTTGTCTGTCTCTCAGGACTTCCTGTTTATCCTGCATTCAGAATTTTCCTGAGAGGCCAAAGTATTAAGACAAGTAGTGAAAGCTGCTTTATGGCTTGAGAAATTTGATTACCAGAATATAAATGAGGGAAAAGAAAGGGGCCAAAAAAATCTTTTCTCCTTTATCAACATAACGCCATTTCTCCATTTTCCTCCGTGTCATAACTGCTTGCTACATTTTATTTTGTGAAGCCTGACACATCTCTTTCACCCCTCACCTCCTGTTATCCACAGTTTCCAATTCCCTATATAATATCCAAGCTTTCATATTTCTGTTTTTTTCCAAGGCTTCCAAAATTTCCTCCCCACGTGTGCCAAGACATATCAGTGCATCCCATAATTATCTTCAAATAGCCTTTATCACAAGAATCAGGCTCTTCATTTTTTAAATAATACGACCTACCCATAATCACTGGTTTTCTAATGGAATAGGAGGGATTTTTACAAAGATTAATTTGTTCGAAAGCACCTGCTTTTCCCACTTCATTTCACTAGCCCCAAAGGCAAGTTTGGATAATATTAAAGAATCCAGGCAGCCATGCTGAATAACTTAGTTGATTCTCTAAAGGTTTGTAATTAAAGTTATTTTATTCTGAAAACTCTGTGAAGTGAAATATAAAAGCTTACCTTGGACAACTGAGGCTGATAAAGACTGTCCTGAGAGATTAATTCAGACAAAAGAGACTCTTGGGAAACTAGGTCTGGCAAAAGTAGGATGGGGTATGGGTGAAAAGAATGTTGTTCTTAAGGAGAGAGAAAAGAATTAGATATTGGGAGGTTTAGTGCATGATTCTTTCTTTGCTAGTGGAAACTTTATATTCATCTGACTAATCATTTATTTTTAGGAAGAAAATTGATGTTCTAATCTCCCTTTCGCTAACTGAAATTTGGGTGATGACTGATGTCTAATTCCTGATGTTATGACAGGAGTGAAAAGGACACCATAATATAACATCAGAAAGACCAAGTTCAGAAATAAATAAAAAATTAAAAATAAAAATTTCCTTTTATCTAATTATGTTTTTTGGAACTTCATAGACCTTGGGAGCATATTAGCCCCACTATCTGGGTGGGGCTCTTTGCAAAGAAAAGAAACAGCCTGTTTCATTGGTTTTGAGGTTTGTCTTTGTTTAAAAACTGATGATAGAACCATGTACATTCAGTTCTCTTTATTCCTGCTTTTTATTGAAGCAGTTTAGCTGTACTCATTAAAGTGAATGCCATGTATTTGGAAAAAAAATGATTACTTTAAATGTATATCCAGTTAATCTGTTTCCTGATTGTCTCTGGTTTCCTCTGCAGAACAGAGAGACAAGAGAGGAGCCCACCTAGGAGGATTCTATATGGTGGAAATAAATAGCTTGTTTTCCAAATACATTTATTGTTGGTTCCCCTGTGATTTGTCCATCCTGATTTTTAACCTGGAGGGATTAAATTTGAGTTTCTTATATCTGGCACAAAATGAATTTTATAAAATAAGTGTAGATTTTCATTGGAGCCAAGACTGGTTTAGCTCCTTGGCTAAGCAGTTTCTAAAAATGAGAGGTTATATCTAATAGCAGTGACTCCTGTACACTCTGCAATCAGATCTGGCTTTGAATCCTTGTATAACTACAACATTGAAGTCATCTGTCCAGTTTAAAACCACAGCATCTCGTCTGGGAAATGGTAATATATTCATGCTCACAATAATCAAAATTAATAATATGCTAAGTCATAAAATAATCTGTGTACGTTTCAGACAATATGTAATTCTATGATCTGGCAAAATTTGTCATAGCTACTGAATTCCTGAAACCATGGGCTACAAAAGTCAGTAACCAGACATAACAAATTATAACCACCCAATCAATAAAATAGTACTTAGTGAAGAGTTTACTGTATACATAAGAGCAGTTCACAAATTTGGAGCTTTCAATTCAAAACTGATATGAAGCTCAGGATCATAACATTGAAGGATGGCTTGTAAAGTGAAATGAAGAAATAGGTTACACTTTAGAGTGATAGCTCACTTGAATGGGGATTTCCAAATAGCATGCAATTGATTAAAGTGATTATCTCATACCATTTAAGGAAGTTAATGTATGTTTCTTTTATGGTATGCAGAAGAATTTGCAAGAAATGGTGTGATCAGTGTTGCTTATACTCATGAAATAAACCAGACTTACTTTTGTTTATGTGACTTTAATGGTTTAAATGGTTTTGTCTGCTTAGGGAATTTTCAAGTTCCATCTCCATTTTGTTTCTAATTTTAATGCAAGACATTATAATGCAGCATTAAATTAGACTAATCGTTGTTTCACCACTGTTGATTCTCTTGCAGTTGGATAAAAACATTGTGTAACAGATATTATAGTATAGAATTTCATGAGATTATATTTTTAGTAGGTATGGGAAATGATCATAAAATCCAAGGAGGATAGCAACCTGTAACATAAATCAATTATGCTGAAAAAATTATACCCACTTTTCAATATTTAGATTTATAAGAATGATAATAATTTTTTTTTAATATTAAATTTTATTTTATATTCCCCCATACAATTGCAAACGCCCCATTCTGACCCCAATCCTTCCCTCCCACCCCCCACCCCCCAAAAAGTGTCTCTGGTTCATAGTTTTTTGTTGATTTTGATTTTCACTTTCTTATATTCATTTTCCTGGTCCCTTATTTAAGTTTCTAGATTCCTGCTATGAGTGAGACCATCCGGTATTTTTCTTTTTCTTTTGGCTTATTTCGCTGAGCATGATCCCTTCCAGTGCCATCCATGTTGCTGCAAATTGCATGTGTTTATCTTTTTTGAATGCTGAGTAATAAGAATGATAATAATTTTAAGGATTTACAACAGATCTCTTGTAAATGGTAAATGGCAGACACAGAGAGAGTTTCATAGATTCAACTTACTTTCAGTTTTGACCATAGGATTTTAATATTTTGACAATTATTATTTGAAAATATGTCACTGAAACATATTTATCTTTATATAGTTTACTAACTTAGAATAGTTTGACTGTATTTATACAAGAATAAATCATTGAATAGCAGCTATTAACCAAAGTCATACACCAATGTTTGTCTCTGACCAGTCACTGCATCTGCTGAAACCATGATCTTGAGCTGCCCAGTTCCCAACCAATGCCACTTGGTTTCAATCATATGTAGAATACAGACAAACAAAACAAAGGAACAGTCAAAACTAAACCAAAAATAAACAAAAAACAGTGCTATATAAAAGCTAGCAAAAAATATTTTTAAGACTAATTTTCATAGCTTACTTACTAGCATTCATTTGGCCCAAATTTCTCCTAAGTTTTAGCTTATGTATATGAGATTGAAGATTGAGTACAATTTATAGTTTTTTTCTAAATATGCAGTTTAATATTAATAAGTGGTTAATCCTTTGAAATTTACTAACTCATTTCTTTCAATCGGCATCTATGACAATTTGGAAAAATTTATTTGCCTAACAGATTTCCTCAAGAGATTATTTTGGTTGGTGACACATGCATTTAAAAGTGAGGGCATTATTTAATTCTAAGTCAACACCCAGAAGAGAGAGAGCACGTTCCTTTATCTAAGAAGACAAAATTAATTTTGGTAGATATTTTAATTTAGATTAACTTCATAACCAATCACAGTGGTGCTATTCCTCACCTTTCCTTCAACTTGTTCAAGTGATTGCATTTCTTTTTGCATAAACTTTGCATTACATTTAATTCTGTAATCTCAGTAGAAGTAACATATCATTTCATTATGCTCCTCTTATGGTGCGCCCAAATCTCCACAGAGATCAAGTCATATAATCATAACAAAAACTAATCAGACTCCACTTATGAAAAAGTAAGAATGTCAGGGAAAGTAAATAGAAGCAGTAAATCAGTAGACAATTGAGAAGGAAAACAGAGCATTGAGGTTACCAAATAATCCAGAAAGAGGAGAGATCTGAAGCACTCACAGAATTAACCTTGGCACTTTCTATGATCACAGTTTTTACTTTCTTAATGCCTGGAATACATTCTGCCTTCTAATTAGAGTAAGAAAAGTAAATGTTTCGTTCCATTCTTTAAGCAAAATTTAAAGTAAAAGTAATCATTATTCTATGCTCCAATTTATCCTCAGTTTTTTTTTAATTTTTTGTTTCCTTGAATTTTATCTTTTTTAAAAATTAAATTAATAATGGTGCTTATTAGAGTTATTTAGCATATTCATAGGATTTTTTGAATTATATTAAATCTTGTTAAGGCAATTTAAGGTTGTTATTTTAAAAACAAAATTTGAGAGGGAGTATTACTAATTGCTATTGTTAATAGTCATAATTAAAGACATTATTTCAAGTTTATTGCAATTTCTTTAAGTTATGCTAATCTATAGGCTTTTAAATTACCTGAGTTTTTATTGCATTATGAAAATCAAAAGGATAAATTATAATTAACTAATTTAATGTTAATTACCCTTAAAGGGTTTATTTTTCATCAAGAGAAATTTATATATTGTCCCAGATATCATTGTTCTTCACACTTTTATTTTCTTGCTCTCCTAAATTTAAATAATAAAGCCAAATTTTAAGTTAGCAGGGTAGAAAAAGACTACAAAATCACTCTTAAAGTATAAAAGTCAACAGTCCTTTCATTAAAGGTTATTGACTGTATGGGATGAAGGTCATGAGGCCAAGGTTTTTGTGACATTGCTCTTGAGGTCCTTATACTAACACAGCAAATCTATCTCATGATTATAGGTTTTATTCCTAAACCACTGGCAATGAAAAGGAATAAAAGCATGAGAGTGGGTGGCTTGCTGTACATTATAATCATCATTGGAGGGGGTGGCAGCAAAAATTTATAAGAGATTTTTGTCTTATGTCAAGAGGGTTAGGTTAGAATTTATTGCTGCTAATCAACCAACTGCATATTTTAAGTCACTCATACATTTTTTTCAAGAGTAAACAGAATTAACGTGACTATAATTGATGTCAAAAAGTGAATGTAGAAAATAATTACATATAGGTCACATTACTTGTCATGTACTGTCTATGTAAAGTAGTCTATTAAATATATATTTCAACAATTCATTTCTTTTAAATTAAGAATGAAGTAATGCTAGATTGGCCATCTTGCCGAGCAATTTCAAGTTCTATACCAATAGCTCTCTCAATATTCTAAAATATCTCAAGTTAATAAAAATTACCCCCTAAATAAAAAGGGTAGATCAATCACATTTATGAATATTTCATAGGCATTTTAAAATGTTAGAGTAGATAATAGAACACAACATAAAAATGCATAAAAATAGGATATGAAGAAGAAATCATGACCAAAGTGATTTTATTCTGGAAATAAAAATGGTATTTTATTCCTAAAAAATTATGAAAGAAATCTCACATATTAATAGAATTTGGTGGAAAATGATTTTACCATCTCCATAGAGTCAATAGAGATGATCATGGATTTATGTTGGAAACATTCAGCAGAATAGCGGTTGCTAACTATATCATTCACACACACACACACACACACACACACAAAAATATCCATGTTAGCCACCAACAGAATCATAGTCAGTGGATGATAAAAGAAACTTCTCTACTAAAATCATGAACAAGGTAGTGGTAGCCACCACTTTCAGGACATTTAACAGTTTGTAAGAGATATTAAATAATACAATTAGACAATCAGAAGTGATTAAAATATTGAGGTAAAACTATCTCTACTTGCTAACATGATGGCATTTGGAGGAGAGCCTTTGATATTGGGGTCCCATGATGAAATTAGTGTTCTCATAAGAATAGGAGAGGAGGAGCTGGCTTCTCTTTCTCTCCTGTCCATCATCATGAGCACCTACAGTGAGACCACTGGCACTGGAAGAGGGCACTCACCAGGCACTGGATCTATCAGCACCTTAACCTTGAGTTTCCCAGACTCCAGAGCAATGAGAGATAAGTTTGCTGCTTAAGACACTCAGGCCATGAGCATTTGTTGTAGCAGTCCCAATATGACTAGACCAAACACTTTCTCAAAATGGATCAAAGCCTCAAGTTAAGTGCTAGTGCTAAAACTATAAAATTCTTGACAGAAAATGTAAAAAATTTATTGGGTCTGTCCATGATTTCTTGGCATGACACCATAAGCAGAGGTAACAATATATATATATAAATTCTACTACATCAAATTTGAAAATAATTGATGTATTAAAGGATATTATCAACAGAGTAAAAGGGAAACCCATAGACTGCAGAAAAGTTTTTGGATTAATATTGAGAATATTAAAGAACTACCACTCAACAACAAAACTAGGTAACCCAATTAAAAACAAAATGAACGGGGAATAAATATATTTTGAGTACCAAACAAATATATTACATTAATGGTATCCAATTTGATTTCGCATTTTGAATTTTTTGGTTTGTCATTCAGTATTTGTCCTGTCTTTGTTCCTTAGTAATAAAGTTTCAGAATGATTGTGAAGAACATTTGAAAAACCCTGTATTTGTTAGATAGATTGTATATGAACTTTGGTCAGCTGAACCGACCAAAGCAGAATGTCTAAATATCGCCAATAGATTTCAATAAATAGGAGAAAAATTAATTATATACCATACCCACATTTGCTAGATTTCAGATTCTCATCATGATGAAAACATTAAATTTACTTTCTGGATATGAGGTTTCTTGTATATATCACAGAAGAATTAGCACTCTCAATCCTGATCTCTGCTAATCTTTACATTCTTTTTTTTAAAAGACTTATTTTTATTTGTTTATGCATACAAGAACTGGGGTGTAGGCCACAGGTATGGGGTGGGTAAGAGGATTCACCAGAGATAGGCTGGGGAGCAGAACAGGCAGATCTATTGAAATGCAATGCTGAGGGAAGCAGTGGGTGAGATAAGAGGGGTCTGATGCACCATGTTGGTCAGCTCCCTGGCTGCAGATCAAAGTTGTGCGCAGTGTCTGTCAATATCTTGATAATACTGTGTCTTTAACCCCTGTGCCACTGGGGAGGCCCCGATCTTCATATTCTTATGAGAACTTTCCATCACTGTATTTTTTAAATCAATTCTCCATACTATATTGTTATTTGAAATCATTGAAAATATTTGTTGTCCTTCTCTTATCGATGATTTGTCAATGTTGTTAAGATA
>NW_023601462.1:0-19635 GCF_014898055.3 Talpa occidentalis
CCGCCCAGATATATTCTCCAGGGAGGCTGGTGTCTGTTGCTGGGGAGGGCATATTCCCTCCTGGAAATATAATGGGAAAGTTCCCTTTAATAAGACCTGGAGACTCTGCTGCCCCTCACATCCTATACAACCTGGCCTCCAGCACCTCTAGCTCTCTGCCAGTTGTGCTCTGTCCTCCTCATCCTCTCTGTGAAACCAGTTACCCCCTCTGTGATTCCACTTCCTCATCTGCACACACCTGCGACTAACTAACTTCCTCTTATTTAAAATGCCTGGTGTGGAAACTGGAACATAGCAGAGGCTCAGACAAAATGGCTGTTCCTTGTCCCAAGGACAGGAACCCCCAACTGTCCCTCCAGGCCAGTGCTTTTCTTTCCCAGAAATTCGGTCCTTGCTGGTCACATGTTGGCTACAGGCCTTCCCACTGCAGCCTGGACAAGATACCCAAGATAGTCCATCCCCTGTTACTCCAGGGCTGGACTCAGGGGCACATACTGATATTATATTCACCCAGTCATGCTCTTAGTAGGTCCTCAGGAGGTGTTTTAGGTTTGGTTCCTGGCCGTAAAGGGAGATTAGCTCTGACCCCTGTCCTCTGCCAGGGTCACACACAACTTCCCTGGAAAGAGAACTAACCCTGTTTCCAAGGGAACACTTCTTAGTGCCTCCTGCATAGCAGGCACTGCCTGAAGACCTTCATGCATCATCTCATTTAATTTTTCCAAACCCTCTGAGGGGAGAACTATCTGCAGGTGATCTAGAACCAAACAGAACTCAAGGCAGCTGGCGCTGTGCCTACTAAGTAACAGGAGCCAGATTCCATCAGAGTCTGGTGTCTACTCAACTTCAGATCCCCAACACTCATCCCTCTCCCGTTCTTCCCCAGGATGGTGGAGGGAAGCTGCGAGGGGCTGATGTGGTGTTCTCAGCCATCACCACAGTCACAGTCAACGTGGAAGACATGCAGGACATGGCTCCTGTCTTCGTGGGCACACCTTACTATGGCTATGTATATGAGGACAGCCTTCCGGTGGGTGGCTGCACTCCTCAGCCCAATGTCCCCTCCAGATGCCTCCTGCCCTGCCCTTGACATTGCCCAGGATCCCCCTGCTGGGCTGACCAGGCTGGGCCCTGAGTCACCTGCTCACAGGCTCGTTTTCCTCTGGAAGTTTAAGGGGCCAGGAACAGGTGCTCATGTGTGTGGAGCTCCCACTGGCTGCCCAGACTGTGCCATTCCCTTTTCCCAGAGAGAACAACAGGTGGCTGGTGGAAATATGAGGCCTTTCCTCTACCTCTGCATGAGGTGCCCTTGCACCTCCCCAGCCCCAAGCCTGTCGATCAGGGACCAGTAGTTCAGTTTGCTGCTGAGCCACCGCTACCCTGTCAGGCATGGCACATGGGCCCAGTTAGAAGGCTGGCCTCAGTTTCCCTCTCCCAGTCAGTCTCCACCCTGGTGTCTGGTCTTTGTCCCTCTCAGGGAAGGTCTCAACTCAGCTTGGCAAAGGTCCAAGGTTCCCTTCACCCACGAGCCCTCACTGTCCTCTATGCATCCCAGGCCCTCTCACTACTAAATCCCTGCTTGGAATGTCCCCATGGGCCTGATTCCGCTTCCCTTCTCAGATCAGCCCAGACACCACTTTCCCTGACACTTCTGAAATGGGAACTCCTCTCGCTGCTTCAGCACACTATGCACAACCCCTGTGAGCACACCCTCCTTGGGGTGTACCTTGTATTTATATGCCCCCATACCCTGCCACCAGCCAGACCTCACATGACCAGGATTCAAGAATTCTCTGTGGAGCTGAATTGCACTCTCAATTTTCACTTCCCTAATTTGATTATCCCCGACTTCCAAGAACATGCCAGGGCCATACAATTAAACCCAATCCCTAGATGTTGGGTGTGAGCCTCTCCATGCTCTGCCCTGCTCCTACTTGTCTGTCTCTTCTCCCTTTGTGCTAAAGATGGGGGAAGCAGTGGTGTGATGCTGAGGGGCAGGGACAGAGAGGCAAGAGCTGAGTCAAGTGTGCAGGAAAGCTGACAGCACCAGTGTTGCGAGGATGAGGCCCCTGAGGAGGCCCAAGATCCGTGGGCAGCCCACATGCATGGTGGTGGGGAGAGAGAATGGAACAATGGGGCTCAGACTGTCCCTGCAGTGCTGGGAGGCCAAAGGCTGAGGCCTTTCTCTAGAGGATGGGTGCAACCACACAGAGTCCTGGTTCTTTTCCTGGGTGGCAGTGGTACCCCAAGTCCATGATCGTGGTAGTGTCTGCAGAGGGGAGAGCCTTAGCATCACCCATCAGTTTCATTCAACTGCTCCTCTTCCCCCAAGGACTCAGAGGTACTGACTGTGGTCGCCGTGGATGGAGATCGGGGCAAACCCAACCATGTTCTCTACAGCCTCGTAAACGGTGAGTAGGAAGCAGCTTTGGGGACAGGTTCATGACTGAGTTTGAGCTCTGATTCCCTGGGGGTCAGAGCGAGGTTCCCCAGCCTCCCCGGGTCCCAGTACTCTCATATGTAGGGCCAGAAGTACAGCCTGAGGAGAGACTGGCAGGTATCATCTTATCCAGCAACAGAGAGAAGTATTGGGTGGGGGACTGAGAGCACTTGGATGGCACAGACCCATGTTCTCTTCACCCTGGCTGCGCTGTTGACAAGAGGGGGTGGTAACACTTCTTAACACTCCTCAGTTGCTATTTCTTTTCTCATTCTCTTAAGTTCTTTGGCCTAGAACTTATAGTTGAATTAAATGAACTAAATTCAATGGTGACATAATATGGCACCTCCCTAACACTAGCCCTGTAACTGAATGAAGTGAAAACTGAGGCTCAGAGAGGCTAAATGGGCATCCCAAGTTCCCATCATTGGGCTTGAACCCACATATGCTGGTTCTGAGACTGCCCTTTTCACAAGTGGGCCGCCACTGGGCAGGAGGAGCAAGACTGAGGGTGGGCTCTGCAGCACTCATAGGTGGTCTCTAGAGGGTCAGGCCCCTTGGCCATCATGCCTGATCCCTAATCCCAGAAAAACATGATACATAGTCTCACTCCGACACCACCGCCTCCAGCAAGCAGCCCCTTGACGCGCCCAGTGCGCACTCCCCCTCCAGCAGCTCACGAGAGGACAGACATGCCCACCATCACACACAGGCCCCTTCCTGGGGAATGTGGATCCTCACCACCTCCCCTGCGCTCTGCTACTGCGCGCCTTAACACCATTACCAAGCACCCAGTTGCCTCTTCTCTCCTGTCCCTCCTCCAGACTCTTTCCTCTCCCTCTCTCACCTTTCTTTCCTCCCACACTTCTCTTCTCACCTCTCTCTCTGTCCCTCCCTCTGTACCCTTTGCTTCCATTTTCTTTCTTTCACACATGCACACACACACACACACACACACATGCACACATGCATAATAGAGGCAAATTAGTGGGGAACTTGGAAGCCATACAGAAGTGAGTTGATGTTCCCTCTGCACTTACTGTGTAACCTTAGACAAATGACTTAGCCCCTCTGAGACTCAGTTTCCTCATTGACAACACACAGGTGACATATTACTTTCTGTAGAGGAGACTTCAATGAGGTAATGCCTGAGGAGCATGTGGCCCCCTGCCTGGCATGACTCCCCTGTGCCCCCTGTGGCACTGTGCAGAACTGCAAGGTACTTCTCTGTGACAGGGAGCGATGGAGTCTTTGAAATTAATGAAACATCTGGAGCCATCTCCCTCATGCAGAGCCCAGCCCAGCTCCGGAGAGAGGTATATCAGCTCTTTGTACAGGTAATTTGCCTCTAGCTTGAAGAGGGCTATGGGCTGCAAAGGGATAAGATGCAGAGTCATCTTCCACCCCTGGCCTCCTCCCCTACTCCCTGGGGCTTACAGTAGAGAGGGAGCAGATGGTGCTCCAAGTAGCATCTTTATCAGGTATCCAGTGTGGAGACTGCAGCAGATGTACACAAAGCCCCTGGCAATGGGAGATGTGAACTGGGAGTCAAGTGGGGCTGGAGCAAAGAGCCCATGGACAGTATAGAAAAGGAAAAATGCTTGGGGCCAGAGAAGCACTGGAGGTCTGAATAGGATGTCTGGGGATTTCCCTGTGCAGGGTCGGCTTCCGAGGCATGCGGCCTGTACAGCCCATAGGAGCTGCTACCCAAAGTCCCATACTGAGCTTAATGCTCTGCTATTGCTGTTTTGAAATTCTTAAATCAATTTTGAACAGGACCCCTTATAATTTGTTTTTCACCAGGCTTGCAAATGTTGTAGCTGGTCCTGCTCAAGAGCAATAAAGAGCCCCTGAAAGGTATTAAGCAGGATTCGAGTCCTGTTAAAAAGCTCACTGTGGCTGCATGCTGGACAAAGAAGGTTCTCAAATTCAGAGAACTTGGCAGAGATTTTTGGCCCACGCCTGGAATGGGAATTTAGTGTGTCCAGAGCAAACCCAGGACTTTGCATTGTTTTGCAGAGTCCCTAGTGTTACTGCACCAGTCCCAGCCTGGCAGTTGAGAACCATGTCTTAACTTGGGTTTGGAGGGAACTGGATGAGAGGCAGAGGCAGAGCCAACAGCCAAGGTGATAGATGAAAGGGCCTGTGGGGATGAAGGGAGAGGTGTTGGCAGAAATGAAGAAGTTGCAAAAAAGGAAGAAGCAGACTCTACAGAATGTGGCTGTGAGGGGTGGTGGTAGGGGAGAAAGATGGATGAGGACTGGGGAGGTGCCGTGATCTTGGGCACACAGAAGAGGAGGCAAGATGAGCAAAACAGCAGTTTGAATTTGGGGCCTGCCGGGACATTCAAGTTGACACATACACACTTGGGTACACAGGTTTGGAAGTTAGGGGAGAGCATATCAACATAGAGGGATCTGTGAAAGGATGAGTTGGGATGAGATTCCCCAGAGGGTGGTGATGGGGAAGGGGAGCCATTGGCCAAATACACTGCTGTGGGAGCACCTGCAGCCTAGAGGGAGGAGAGAGGAACCCAGGAGAGATCAGAGCAGGAACCTGCAGAGTCACATTAGCCAAGAAAACAGTGCTCAGGAGATGGAGCAGTAGTATGGGGTGCACATAGAATTCAGTGGCTAGAAACTAGAAGGAAAAAGATAAACATCTCACTTATATGTGGAATATAGAAAACCAAACAAAAGCTGAAAAAAAAAGTCAAAACTAGTAGGCAGACCATGGAACTGAAGCATACAGCAAAGGAGGGGGAGCAAGGAGGGTCAAAACAATGGAGGGATGAACACAAGGGAATACGGTGATGGTTCCTGGGTGATATGGTGGCAGGAGAACTACAGGGACTACAACTATGTAAGAAAAAAATTTAATTACTAAAAAAAGAAGTGGCTAGTATTTGAGTGGAGTGGGAAGTAGAAGTGGAGACACGTGGTGTCTGCGTCAAAGAAAGGACAGTCAGGACAGCAGCTAGGGTGTGACAGAGTGGGGTCCAGGAAGGGTCATTTTAGGAGAGGTCTGCTGTTTGTTTGTTTGTTTTTAGATTGATTTATTTTTACAAGAATGGGATACAAGCCAGATGTGCGGAAGGGTGAGAGGATTCACAAGAGATAGAGTGGGGAACAGAACAGGCAGATTGACTGAAATACACTGCTGAGGGGAGCAGTGGGTGAGACAGGAGAGGTCTGCCGTGCCATGTGGGTATCTCCACAGCTAGCCAGGCTAGAACCTGTGCTACAGAGGCTGCGGACAGCTTCACAGCGCTGTGCTCAATTGCCTGCGCCACCAGGAAGGCCTGTTTTTGTTATTTTTTTTTAAGATTTATTTATGTATACAAGAATTGGGGTACAGGCCAAAGGTGGGAGGGTGAGAAGATTCACCAGAGACAGAGTGGGGAGCAGAATAGGTAGACTGAGTGAAATACACTGCTGAGGGGAGCAGCGGGTGAGACAGGAGAGGTCTGCTGCACCATGTGAGTC
Source organism: Talpa occidentalis (assembly GCF_014898055.3). Lineage (NCBI taxonomy): Eukaryota > Metazoa > Chordata > Mammalia > Eulipotyphla > Talpidae > Talpa > Talpa occidentalis. Next base: position 5,926 of record NW_023601462.1, read on the forward strand.
ACCTCCCTGGCCAGGGATCGAACTCATGCTGCAGAGGCTATGAACAGCTTCACAGTGCAGTGTTAACCCCTTGCACCCCCAGGGAAGCCCAAGGGGGTCATTTTAGGTAAGTGGAGGCATGCTTCTGAAGGGGACACAGGCCTTTTAGGAGGCTCATATATTTACCACCTGGTTCATGAGGTGCCTGTAGACTCAGCCCTGGCTTTGGAACACATACTAGTATTCTGTTGTTGCCTGTTCACATCTCCCCTCCCTGCAGTCTCCTCCTGGCTAAAGGACAGAATGTGGCAGAGCTGGGGTATGAACCCATGTCTGGCTGCAAGGGGGCAGATTAACAAACCAGACACACCTGAGCTCTTCCTGTTCTTGCTCTGTCACTCCAGCTGTGTGACCCCAGGTGATGCTTCCCACTTGTGTGTAAAATCGGGTCAGTAATAGCATGTCTCCTTTCTTATGGCTGTTGGAACATGTTGTCCCAAACTTAGTGGCTTAAAACGACATACATGTCTATCCCGCAGTGTCTGTGGGCCAGAAATCCAGACTCAGCCGGGTCCTCAGTTCTAAGGTGTGTTACACCCCCGCCATCACCTTGTTAGCCACTTCTCTCTGAAGATTCACTGGGGAGGGATTAGCTTCCAAACTCATATGATGGGCAGAATTGAGATCTTGTGGACTGTTGGCAAGAGGTCATCAGGCATTAGTTCCTGGAAACACAGGCCCCTGCAGCATAACTGCTGGCTTCATCAAAGTCAGCAAGAAAGAGTCTGCTAGAATATAGCAGTCACATTCTTCTAAAATCTAATCACAAAGTAGTTACCTCATCACCATGGTCATAGTCCATCAGTTAGAAGCACATTGCTAGGCCAGGCCACACTGAGGAGCGGGATTATACAGGGGATGATACTGGGAAGGTGGGGATCATAGGAGTTGTGTCAGAGTCCACCTGCCACACCACCATAGCCACCTGTCCCCACCCCAGGTGACTGAGGTCAGCTCTGCAGGGAGTCCAGCTGCCCAAGCCATGGTCCCCGTCACCATCAGGATCGTGGACCTCAATAACCATCCACCTACATTTTATGGAGAGAGTGGACCCCAGAACCGATTTGAGTTGTCCATGTATGAGCACCCGCCCCAAGGGGAGATCCTACGGGGCCTCAAGATCACTGTCAACGACTCAGACCAGGTATGTGCCCACCTCCCCCCCTCACCCATCTCACAAGGTCCCAAAGCTTAACCTGCACCAGCCTTCAATGCTTATGTGACAGGGCTTTGGTCTTTTCAATCACAAAATGAATGAAACGAGGGCATAACCAAGAGGGAGAGCTGAGAGAGTAGCTAATGAGAGATTGTCTGCTTGGCCTAAAGACATTCACAGTCAATGGCAGAGTGAAAGGCAGTCACAGGAAAACACCTCTATGCCCCACCCCTGCTTGTCACTTAACTTGCCCAGCACAGGGTTAGGCCTTATGCGCTGGTGACCTTGCTTAGTCCTCACAGCCTACTAGGTCTTTCTGTCCCATGATTAATCTTCTCACCTCCCAGGGTTAAGGGGATGTGAAGGGCTCCTCACTAGCATGAACATATAATGAGTTTCCATTCTCATTTCTGTTCCCTATTTCCTCCCTCCAAACTCTACTGCGCAGGGAGCCAATGCCAAATTCAACTTGCGGCTGGTGGGACCTGGGGGCATCTTCCGAGTGGTCCCGCAGACAGTCCTGAATGAAGCCCAGGTGACAATCATTGTGGAGAACTCAGCTGCCATCGACTTTGAAAAGTTCAAAGTGTTAACCTTCAAGGTAGGGAATACTGTGCATTCCTGTGAATGGGGTCCCACTCACAGGAAGTCACAGCAGCCCCTGGGTTCATCCTGAGGGGTCCCTTTGTCACCTTTGCCCCTGTTGACCCTATTTTTTCATCTTATTTCTTCTGCCTTCCTGCTGATTTGGAGAGCAAGTGAGGAGGGAGAAGAAAAGTGAGGACAAAAGCCCACTGGTTGCACAAGCCCCCCACTTCTATAACTATAACCCTTAGATTGTAAAGGGGTTCAAAGGGAAAGTATCAATATAATGTGCTATGGTGCTGTTTCTCAATACTGATAGATTGAGAAAAAAAAATTTCATCAAGCGAGATGTTTTTCATATGCATTTGACATCTGTAATCTGTTCTGATATAACTTTAGCAGAAGGTAAAAAAATACTCCCTCTGTAACTGAGATTACAAGCATATCTGGATAATGTAAGTTATACACAAACATACTGATTTATCAATTAAAAGGAAAATAATTTGATTGTTTTCAATTGTTTTAATTATTTATAATTATACACATATACACTTCTTAGCCAGCCTCCTACTTAAACATGAAATTCCAGAAGCAGGGACCTCCCTGGTGGTTCAGGGATTAAATCTCAGCCCTATCAAGCCATTGCCAGCCACTGTGGCATGAGTTCCATCCCCAGGCCAGGGAGCTAACCCACATAGCCCAGGAGACCTCTTCTATCTTGCCCACTGCTCCCCTCAGCAATGTATTTCAGCAGATATGCCTGTTCTTTTCCCCACTCTCTCTCTGGTGAATCTTCTTATTCCCCCCACCCCCCACACACACCTCTGTCATACACTTCAGTATGTATAAATAAATGAAAATAAATGTTAAAAAAAAAGAAATTCCAGAAGCATTCTGTGAGGTCAGAACAAAGCCTAGGTGCCTTCCATCACCAGTGTTATTTACACTATTCCTGGGATGACATGATTCCTTGAGAAAGAAAGGATGCAAGTGGTGCAAACATTAAAAAGGAATATATTTGTCATTGTCTGTGATTATTTTCTTAGGAAGCCAAAAAGAAATGATTGAAAACTGTTAGAAACATAACAACATTGCTGGCATGAATGTCAAATACCTAAAATCCAATCATTTTCCTATATAGGAAAAACAGCAATGAGAATATATAGTGGAGTAAAGGATTCTCTTTTACAATAGCTAACAAATACAATTCCCAGGAATTACCTAACAAGAAATATGTAGTATCTAAATGATAAAAAACACAATTTAAAAAGGGATATAAAGAAGGCAAGAAAGGTAAAAATGAAGCATACGTTGTTTAAAAAAAAAAAAAGCAAATTCCCATTAAGTTAATGAAAACTCCAATGCCACCTCAGATAAGTCTTACCTGGAAAATCCTTTGAGGAGGTGGTAAGGATGGCACAATTAGTTTTTATCTGAAAAAATGGGAAATTAAAAAAAAAAAGAATATGAGATAACAACTTGCTCTAACAAAATTAGATTATATTAAATATTATTTAAAAAATGGAAGTAAAAAAGAATATGACGATCAGCAGAACAAAAGAAACTGGCCCAAATACAAATGGGATCTGTAAGAAAACAGGCATGGCCACCAATGAGTGGGGCAACAATGTATGCCATAGGGCTTCTTGCCAGGGATGGCAGGCATAGCTGGTTGGCAGCTGAGAGAAAGACCAGGAGGCAAGGCAGGTGGGTGCTGCACCAGTCTGCAGGAGGACTCTGCAGGAAGACTCACCTTGATAAGTTCTCATTTTCTTTCCTCCCCCAGCTCCTGGCCATTGAAGTGAACACCCCGGAGAAGTTCAGCTCCACAGCAGATGTTGTGATCCAGCTCCTGGACACCAATGACAATGTCCCCAAGTTCACCTCCCACTACTACATTGCCAGGATCCCTGAGGATGCCCCAGGGGGCACCAATGTGGTGGCCGTCACTGTGGGTTGTGGACTAGCCCGGGGACTGGGATGGGATGGGGACCCCCACTGAATGAGGCCCAATAAGTCAGACCAACCAGGCTTCTAGTTCAAATCACAAAGCCCACACTCGTTAGTGTGTCTTGGACAAGTGACCTGCCCTCTCTGAACATCAGTTTCTTCTTCTACTCAGTGGGGAAAACAATACGACACAGAAGTACAAATCCCAAGCCCGTGGCATGGGACTCATCTCCTTTCCTTCCCCATTTCCGAGGAGGAGTAGAGGCCTGCTATTGCTCTTTTGGTTCCTTCTACACTTGATACCTCCTGGGTAGAAAGCTAGGATTTTGGAGCAGGCCTCCTATTTTCTCCCCAGTTGGATAAGCCCTAAGTCCCTTCTTTCTGCTGCCGAAAGCAATCCTCAGATGCATGAGCTGCCAACATACCCTGTTCTGTCAAAGAAGCAGGTGCCACTGTGAGCTTTCTCTCTTCCAGGCTGTGGATCCAGACACAGGTCCTTGGGGCGAAGTCAGATACTCCATCTACGGGTCAGGGGCAGACCTGTGAGTAGAACAGAATCCTGGTCAGTGCCTTGGGCAAGGGATTTGGAGGATGAGGATGAAGAAGGTCTGTGCTAGACTTGGAAAGCAGAAGAACTGAGTCACAGAGACAAGCATGGGGCAAGGAATAGAGGGAAGCAGTAGAGGCGTAGGGACACATGGCTCAGGGCTGGGAGTCTGAGAGCAGAAGGGCCACCATCATTGTTTGAAGTCAAGGCCCATGATGGCCCCAGGAAGTGGGCAAGCAGTGCTGGACTAGGGATAGGGCAGACTGGTAGGGAAAGAGCAAGGCTGTGACTCGGGATAAGTTCAATATTGATAGATGGGTGAGGAGTTAGGTGGACCTGGTCCCTCCGTCAGACCTGCAAGGCTGGGGAGAGGAGCCCATGGGATATGCCACATAATGCATTACTGCCACTTTCTTGAGTCAGCTCATTACCACAAGCATGTGTGTGTGTGTGTGTGTGTCTGTGTGTGTGTGTTTGTATGTACCTGCATACACCGATCCTGCAATCTTTGTGCCCGGCAGCTTCCTAATTCAGCCATCCACTGGGATCATCTACACTCAGCCCTGGGCCAGCCTGGATGCTGAAGACACAGCCAGGTACAACTTCTACGTGAAGGCGGAGGATATGGAGGGCAGGTACAGCCTGGCCGAGGTGTACGTCACTCTGTTGGATGTCAATGACCACTACCCCAGTTTGGCAAGAGCATCCAGGAGAAGACGATGGTGCTGGGGACCCCAGTGAAAATTGAGGTGGGTTTCAAAACCAGCTGAGTTCCCCTGAAAGTCTTATTCCAATAATTCAAGTGACACTGTAGCGTAAGGATTTATTTTAAAATAAGATTTGTTGGATTTCCACTATGGGCGAAAGACTTAAGATGTGTAATGTCCCTTTCTCCACTTCAACCAAGAAATAATTTCTGAGAAAGAAGATATTGTTGCCACTTTACAAAACAAAAATTGGGAACTGGACAGGTTAAGTGTTTGGCTTAGTTACATTCGTTCAAATAGCTAATGTGCCGGTTTTCAAAACAATGCTCTCCCACGGTACTAGCCAGCCTTCCCAAGGCAGGAAGTGTGAACACTGAAACCTCAACAGACTTGAGTTTGAATCCCAGCTCCTCTTCCTCCTATGTATCCATAGTCAAATCACTTAGCATCCAAGCTGTGGTGTTTATAATACCTACTTCTTAGGCTTGTCTGAGACTGGAATATTATAACACAATGTAGGGTCTAGTGTCGACCCTGGTCATAGAATGGTGCTCATTCAATTCCTTTCCGAGCTCCAGTTCACTCAAAATATGATTAGGACCATTTCATCAACCCAGACAGCCCCGTATGACATACGGCTTAACCAGAGTCCACATGATGCTCCAAACCCAGCTCTGTGCCCCTCCCTCTTCACAGGCCACAGACCAGGATGCAGAGGAGCCCAACAACTTGGTGGATTATTCCATCACCCACGCAGAGCCAGCCAACGTGTTTGACATCGATGCACACACGGGGGAGATCCGGCTCAAGAACTCCATCCGCTCCCTGGATGCCCTGCACAACATCACGCCCAGTGGGGGCCACATGTGGTCCCTGGAGGTGCAGGCCAAGGATCGCGGCTCTCCATCCTTCAGCACCACAGCCTTACTCAAGATTGACATCATAGACACAGAGGTGGGTATGAAGCCCAGGTCAGGAAGAGTTCCAAAGAGTCAATATAACACAAGCAAAGGCAGAAAGATCCACTCCAGCCTTCCTCTAAAGGGCCCTCCAAGCTAGCAGAGCCTGCCAGTGTCATCCAACACACAGGCTTTGTAGTCATGCTGAGATCCTTGTTTCACTACCTATTGTGTTGGCTAGTTCTCCAGTTCCTTACCTGTTAAATTTTGAATAAGGTTACCTCCTTTACTTGGTAGTTCTCAGCTCAGTTTCTGACAAGAAGTCATCACTCAAGGGGTTCTCAATACATTAGGGTAGATACCTCCCCCCATCCAAACTCAAGTGATCTCTAACTGTCTCAAGAGCAGAGTCCAGTAATGCAAAAAGGTTGTTTGCACCACACTATCTCTGCATGCACTTTTTCGGAGAGCTGCAAGCATTACATTCTCTTTAAGTGCATTTCTTCTGGAATGGAGCTCAAGGTCCTCATTAGATTCTCAAGGGACTCCTGACGCCAGAAAAATCTAAAAATTATTAGGCTTAAGTGAGTTTACACCCCCTGCTCTGTCCTGCGGGGCCCAGGCAGGAGCAGCTGATTGTAGTGGTGGCTTTCTTCCAGATGCTGTCCCGAGACCCCATGGCCGCCTTCCTGATGCAGACCAAAGACAACCCCATGAAGGCTGTGGGGGTGCTGGCTGGCATCATGACCACCATCGTGGCCATCACCGTCCTCATCTCCACCGCCACCTTCTGGCGCAATAAGAAGTCAAACAAGGTCCTGCCCATACGGCGCGTGATCCGCAAGCGGCCCAGCCCTGCACCTCGAGCCATCCGCATTGAGTGGCTCAAGTTCAGAAGGACCAAGGCTGCTGCCAAGTTTGTGCTCAGAGATGACCCTCCCAATGAGAACTGTAACAACAACAGCTTGGGAAGCTCACCACCCCCCACAGCCCCGCCTCTCCCTCCATCACCCAGAATGGTACCCAACATAGGTCCGGCCCACTGGACTGTGCCCACAGTCTCTGGCTCAATCACCCCTCAGCAAGCCCAGTCAAAACCTGAGGCCTTGGGAAGCCCTGTCCAGTCAGCACTGGTCTTTGAGCTAAGACAAAAGTTTGAGGAGAAGAAGAATGCAGAAAATATGGCTTATTTCTAGAGTATGGCCCATGGCCCCTCTTTTCCCACCCCAACTCTCCTGCTACTTGGACCATGCTCCATCTTCTAATCCTTAGGGTCACCCCTGTTTTGTTTAATGATATAAATCCCATATCTAAGGCTCTGAACAGCACCTAAACAAGGGACTTCTCTGGTTAGGGATGCAATTGGCAAATACTTCCCAGTCACCCAGATCCTTGATCCAGTTGTGATGTTACTCATTCTGCAGAGGCTGATAGCCAACAAGGAGCCAGAGCTGTATGTCTTCTCTCCAACTCCAGGCCTCACAATCCCTGGAGCCTCTTGAGGCCTCAGCATCCTAAGTCGAAAATCAGGGCCCTAACCACAAGGCTGAGTAGAACCTAAATCCTGAAACCTACTTGTAAGAGCAGGAACAGGAAAAGGAGGCTCAGTCCTTGCTAAGGCTGAGATTGGGAGTCAGTGAACCTTGCAGTCCATAGGAGAATGAATGCACCAGGAGAGGCCAAAGGTGCACTAAAAAGTTAATGCTGATGCTGGAACTGTACCCAAAAGTGGTACGACCTCAGGAAAGCTGCTTAAACACCCTCTTCATCCTCTTCCTCATCTGTAAAATGAAGAAGATAAATCCCAGCTGCCTCACGCACAGGTTAAGACTGAGAATGAAATAAGTAGTAGTAGTAACAAAGGCTTTAACCAAATGCAGAGTGGCACAAGTGGAAAGTATTTTCTGCAGGCCAGTTCTCTGGGGTGCAGCAATTCCAGAAAGTATTAGGAGCTTCTCAGCTACTCTGCCAAGCATCTGTGAAGATACTTTGTTGGGTTTGGAAGCCGGCACTGAGCCTCAGCAGCCAGAGCTGGGAGGTGGCATTGTCCTTGACGTAAGTACCTCCCCTTCTGTTCTCCCCAGAACATATTCTCTGCATGGCTCTGACCAGCCACTGCCAGAGACATCCAGAACTGGGCAGCACATTCAGCTCAAGTCTCCATTTTTCCAAGATGATGAAAGTGAATTCCCAAGAGAGGAGTGTTACCCAGGGCCACATAGTGGGGTGGTACCAAGGACATCGTCAGAGGGTCCAGCTCCTCATTTTCCTCTTTCTGGGCATACTTGATCACTTTGTGACAGTCTTGCCCAGGAGAGAAGACATGCCGTCCTCTATGGTTAAAGAAAAGAAGTTCACCCTGACTTTAAAGACACTTGCTATAAGGAAATCCAGAGTGTACAGAGAGAGAGAACAATTCTTTGCATTTTGCTCCACTCATTAATAACCCTTCTAGAATTTGTCAGGTTTTATTTAACCAGATTTTTAACATAAGTGATTTTCTTGATTTCTGAGTCTATATTGAGCCAGGGTACAGGCTTCTTGCTGGGGGTATCTGCAGTCCCCAACCCTGAGAGTGTTAAGTAAGAGGTGGGCTCTAAGAAGCTAGGAGCCCAGACTGAACTACCAGGTACTCTGCAGCCCATGTTTCAGAAGCAGCTGCGCTGGATCATGTCTGCTCTCCACAGGGAATATAGCATCCTTACAATTTGCATGCAGTCAACCTCTTTTGTAAATGATAAATAAAATCCGTTAACTGAAGGCCAAGTTGACCTCCTGTTCCCTGCTTGCTTTAGTGTTAGCTGACTCCTACAGACAAGTTCAGCCTGCCTCCTGGTTCCTTTAGTGAGTCAATTCACCCTCCTCCCCTGTAACTGATTTGGTGCAAGATTGCAAAAATTTTATGCAACTTGATATGTGAACCCCACTAACAGCAGCATGTTTGTAAGGGCTTGCCTTCCTGAACATGATCCAGGCCTGGACTGAGCTTTTTCCCCTAAGCAGGACAAGCCCATGCAGCATTGCCTGGACAGTAAGAGATCTGGAGCTAGAACTATCAGTAATTATCCCCCAACCCAGCCCAGGAATTGGGAGGCCTGGTATAGGCATGAAAGCCTGGGATGCACTGTTGTCTCTGGGGTGGTGGTCAGGAAAGCCTCTCTCTGAAAACTCAGGCCTGCATCCCAGCCCCGGGTAGAGCTTGGGCCCCTGACAAATCCAGAACTTTGATTGTCAAGGCAGAGCTATCAGTTGCCAGCATGAACCATACTGAGAAAGAGGAGGGTACTGCCAAACCCACAGGGTCAGCAAATGTGGCCCCTCAGGAAAAGAGCCCCAGCCTGTGGAGTGGAGTTGGAACAAGTTCCACTGCATCAGGACATGTTGGGCCCGGGAACTGGCTATGCAGTAACAGTGGGACCAACCTAGATCACAAGCTGGTACGGTGTTAGTCCTCAAGGCAAAGAATTGTGACATGGTGAAAAACTGGGCAGACTTTCCTACTCCTGGGACCTAAGCTGGAGTTTTCAACCCACAGACAATCAACAGATGTGATTGAAGAATGCTGTGTGCTTGATCCTGTGGTTGAGCTTAGATTTTCTAGTAATAGGGAATAATATGGTCTAACAACCCTGGGTCTGAATACTGGTTCTGAATTCCGAGTGATGCCTTTGAGCAAGAAACTAAGCATCCCTGGGCTCTGCTGGACAGCTGTTCCATAGTTCCACAGATTGTCCTGGGGACAGTCTCATTGTTCCCTAATTCCTTCAGAAGTAGATGCTCAAATGCAGACTGCAGGGCTCACAGATGCAGTGGTGTCTGCCCCACTCTCAATCAGTTCATTAACATTGATTAATCAATAATAATAGTGATTAATTTTTTATACAGCACATATAATACAACAATCGGACAGGTCAAGCATCATTGACATCAGTTCCACGAAGATAAGAATCTTGTCTCCTGTTCACTGTATCAAGTTGGGTGCCTGGAACACAGTAGAAACTCAACAAATATTTGTTTAAAAATGGATCCAGTTATGTTAAGCTGCCATAGAAAGTTCGCTTAGGGGCCAGAGGCCCACACCACAGCACACCCTGGCCTGGGCTCTTCAGTCACTACCTCCTCTCTCTTCGCCACCATCAGTGTCTCTGTGCCCCAGGCCTTCTTCACAGACAGCAGTGTGGTCTCTGAAGGAGCCATCCCTATGCTGCTCCTCAGCACAGAGACACCTGGGGTCTTTCCTGCTCTGAAGACAGCAGCACAGGCCCCACTCTGCAGCTGCAGGGCGCCCAGGTGTAGACGCCCACCAGTGCTGTGAGCAGCACAGCACACAGGACCACTGTGATATACAGGAGGCGCTTCCGCCCCTCTGGCCTGCTGAGGTCCTGACCCATCACAAAGACCACACACCTCCCCTGGTGTGGGGGCTGACCCCTGGGCTGAGGAATGCCTCACATTTTTTTAAAGATTTAATTATTTATGCATACAAGTACTGTGGTACAGGCCAGAGGTATGGAGGGGTAAGAAGATTCACCAGAGACAGAGTGGGGAACGGAACAGGCAGCCTGACTGAAATATTCTGTTGAGGGGAGCAGCAGGTGAGTCAGGAGAGGTCTGCTGCTCCATGTGGGTAGCTCCCTGGCTGGGGATCGAACTTGTGCTGCAGTAGCTGCAAACAGCTTCATAGGTTGTGTCTTAACCCCTTGCACCACCAGGGAGGGCCCATGCCTCATATTTTGTGCTGGGGAGCAAGTCATTCACAGCATATGCATTGATCCAGGGCCAGTGTGAACTACCTCCTACCTTAGGGCTCCATCCGATGCAATATAGAGGGTGAACCACTTCTGCTTAGGGGTGTCGATTCCTGCAAACCACTCCAGCAGGCCCCCATACACTCTCTTCTTAATGACTCGCAGGTCAAGGAAGGCATTAGCCTTTGAGGGGAGGAACGAGAATGGGATCCAGGCTGGACATAGAGGGAGATGACAAGGGTGCTCCTGCCAATGAATTGGAAGCCCCACAGGTGTAATTGCCTCTGCCTACCAGGTGGAGAGCAGGTATGACCAGCTCTGACAAAGCAGCATCTCCCACAGGAGACAAGGTCGACACTAGGTGGAGAGAGCAAAACAACTCAGATACTTCTCTGACAGAGTTGAAGTTTGTCCAGCAATGTCTGTTCTTTATTAAAAGGTGATGTGGCCATTTATTAAGCAGATAGTTGGTTCCAGGTGTTTGTCTTCCAGCAACCTTATAAGGTAGGTACCCAATTTTATATTTAAGAAGGAGATTGGAGCAATTAAGCAACTTTCTTATAGTGAGAGTTCTTCAGAGGCAGCAACTGATCTAAAACCCTGTTCTTCTGTCTATAAAAACCACACTCTTTCAACTTTACCAGCTGCTCTCACTAAATTGCCTTCACTAGCAGCTCTTTCCAAATACTTTGCTGAACCTAACAGCATGGATTTTGGGAGAGCTCTCAAAACTGTGTGACTGTGCAATATTGTGAGGCTCAGGAAGTGCTCACTTACTCTCCAGATGTGGAGTGGCTCAGAGCCTGGAGCCAAATGCCTGGGTCCTATCGCTTACTAGGTATATGGTTCTGGACACAATTCTTAAATATCTTGGCTTCAACTTCCTCATCAATAAAACGTGATAACTGTTATTCCATAAGTAAGTACTTACTAAGTGTTATCTGTTTTTATTATTGATAGAATAGACTTAACAGAATGCCAAAGACAATGATTATAGAGCGACACAGGATGTATTTCACTGTTTTCAAAGAGGCTACAATAATTCTATATTTTTCCCTCACTGGTATTTAACTGCAAGTCAGTAAGATGAAAATGATAGGAAAATGTCAACGTTTCAGTCAATAAGTTTTTTCTTTAATCATGCAGAGATTTGTCTCCAGGTATAACAGATTCCTGGGTGACTATCTCATTCCCCTAACTTTGCTCAACTATTCCTACTTGCTTGTTAGACAGCATGGGGAAAGATGCAGAAATTCAAAAAGGCTTTTCCAGCTTCAATCCTTTAGGGAAACCATCCCTGGCCATGTCCCAACATGCAGGGTGGTATTAAAGGTGATTCCAGCTGAGGTATGAAAGCAGAGCCCAAAGCTTCAGGAAGTGAGAGGCAGGTTTCAATCCAAATTATGGGGCCCATGGAGGTCAAATCCAGACTTTGGGCCCCTATATTATAACTTCAAGTCAGTAAGAGCTGATCAGCATAGAAGTGAGAAGTGTAAATTCAGTCAATATCTAGGACTTCCCAACCTTGCTTCATGGTAAGAATTAGCTGAAGGATAGGGTAGCACTTATTAAAAACACATAATATCAGGTCTATCCTGGACTCAGAGTTCCAAATCTCTAGGACAGGATCCTGGAAATCTTATTCCAAACAGGCACCCACATAAGCCTTGTCAGGCAAGGTTAGGAAATAAGGCATAGGTAATCTCTAGTCAGAAATCCTATGAATTTAAATATACAATATGGTGTTTTTGCATCTAAAAGGGCTCTTAAAGAATATATTTGTTCAATAAAATCCTAAAATATTTATGCAATATCAGTCATCCTAATACATATACTTACATATCCTGTAGAGATCGATAAGGAAGCATTTAAAATATGCCTATAGTGGCAACAACCTACAAGTTATAGTCAGATGCATCCTCTAGGTGATGGGCAGAATATATCCAAGAATGGAAATTCCAACTTCATGTATATTGGTGTCCTTATGATTCTGATCTGGGTGTCAGTGGCCAAAGAATGCATTTCTGTAGTGAATCTCCTTTGGATGGTACTGTAGATACCAGCACTGAATAAAGACTCTCAGCCTGACTAGAAAGTTGTCAAAGAGAATTTATCACTAACCTCTAGAAGCTATTAAGTTCTTTGGGCTTCAGTTTTCTTGTCTGTAAAACCAAGTAGTCCAGCCTCTGCAGTGGGGTATTGGAAATATCAAGTGAGAGAAAAATGGGAAATAGACTATAAAGTCTTTGGTAAATGTGAGTGGGAGCACAGTACCATTAGAAATCACTGTGCCATATGGTTGTTATCTAGTAAATTTTCAACACAACAGGGAATCTTTTTAGGTGATACTAACAATGTAGTTTCCTTGGCTCACTTGCAGTCCCAAACATTCTTCCTTAGTTACCCAGAGGCCTTGGCACCACACACTCCAGATGCTCCCCTCTCTAGAGCTCAGTCCTAAAGAGAAGATAGAACTTTGGTCCTTTTTCTGGGAAGGATGTACTTCTCCCGGGCACCAAGATATCTCAGAAGTTTCCCAGCTCTAAGCAAACTGAACAGGAACTCTTTGAAGTGACTAATTGAGTGATCAAGAAGATTCTCAGATACCCTCAGAATGAGAGTATAGGAATTAAACATGCTGGGGCCTCCTTGGTGGTGCAAGGGGTTCAGCGTCAGCACTATGAAGCAATCTGCAGCTACTGCAGCATGAGTTCGATCCCTGGCCTGGTAGTTGACCCACATGGTGCAATAGACCTCTCCTGTCTCACCCACTGCTCCTTAGCAGTGTATTTCAGTCAACCCAGCTGTTCTGCTCCCCACTCTGTCTCTGGTGAATCACCCACACACCTCCGGTCTACACCCCAGCTCTTGTATGTATAAATGAAGATTTAAAAAAAAAAAAAAAAAAGAATTACACATGCTGCTCCATGGGGACAGGGTGGGCAGTGTATCAGATAGCACTGGGTATAACTGTGCCACCCTCCAGAAGTCTCTCAGGTTCCTCCAGCCTGGCATTCTGAAAATAATGGAGCAGTGGTACAGGACATCATTCAAACCTCTAGAATTTATTGAAAATAAA
>NW_023601463.1:0-19633 GCF_014898055.3 Talpa occidentalis
AAGATTTTTTACTATAAATGCTCTTTTATTTTTGTTGTGCTGTAAAGTGCTGTGCAAGCAGAAAAAAAACCTGGGGAGAGGGAGAAAGTGTGGAATTGAGTTTTCATGATGCAAACAAAAAAAAAAAAAAAAGGAAAAAAGCCAAAATGAAAATAAGACAAACATGGATTATTCAGTTTAACCCATGACACCCTGGAAGTTGCCAGATATCATGATCCCAGAGCAATTAATGACTGTGGGGAGTGAGACTCAACAGCCCAGCCCAGGAAACACAGCGGGGGATGCAGGGCTCTGACCAGGCAGGGCCCCCTGCTGTGGCAGCTGCAGTGGGGAAGGGTCTCCAGCTGAGGAGTCTGGGAACTCAGTGTGGTCACATCCACTGGAAACATCCAGAGTGAGGTTGGGTCATCCTAGTGACAGCTGCCTCACTACCAGCCCAGGCCGTCCTACTATTGATAAGTCGAATTTAAAAAATTCCTCCCTGGAGGGAAAGTGTCAGGGAAGGTGGTGTGTCCATGCAGGCCCTTCCCTCACAGCCGGCCAAGGAGAGTCCCGAGTGTCTCCTCAGGGGCCTCTGCTGCCTCCTCTAGTGAGCAGAGGACTCACGTCACGGGGGAGGGAGACCTGCCCTGCCATGTCTTCCCTCCTGGGGATTATGTGGGATTGAGCCCCCGAGCACATGTGCAGACAGCTCGGGACCAGCACAGGGAGTGCTTGATCTGAGGGCTCCTAGGGCCTTTGTGGGAAGGAACTTGAAACATAATTAGGTCTCCCAGCTTCTCCTGGAGCTCCCAGAGGGACAGGGCTGTGCACACAAGGGGGAGCCGCATCCAGAGTGAGGTTCTGTGTCTTAATTGTCTCCCAAGAGGACATTGCCTGCTCCCTAGAAGCTTCCTGGAGTGCTTGGATATCTAAATAACATTAAAATATTATGAAAATCGAAGCTCCACATCGGGTGGCTAGCTCATCCAAACTGGGATTTATCCTGAAGACAGGCCTCCTAAGACATTCAGGCACCCGAGCTCAGAACGCCCACCCACTGCCTTCTCAAAACAGGCACCATGCCTTGAGAACATCTTATTGACAAGGTAAAGGAGGGCTAAGGCCTAGGGTAAGGCAAACTTTATTCTTTTCCCTCTAAGGAGCCATGTGGAATGGGGATGGTGAGAACCTGAGATTTAAGGAAAACCCAGCGTTTGGGGATGACCTGACAGTTTGACTTATAAGTTATGGTTTTCAGGAAAGAATATTGAACTTAAAAGGGTGTTCATAAGTTTGTTTAATCGCCACTGGTGGTAAAAAACATCCATCGTGAGGTTGAAAAACGACGCCTCTGGTGTGTTTCAGTCCCTAAACTGATGTTTGCAGGAAGTTTGCCTTTTCTTTCTTCTGGATTGTAGAATCAAGTGCCAGGTATCAACTTTTATTCCATTTTTTTCAGTGGGAATTTTCTTCAGTTCTCAAGTCAGGATTTACTAATATTTGAAGCTGCTGTCACCTGATGATTTTGGAACTGATTTCCCAACCTTCTTCATTCCAGGACCATTTCAAATCCTTCATACTTAGAATCTTCACCCTGAAGATTTCCTCTGTGAGGGCTGTGATAACCGACTCTTTGAAATAGAAAGTTGCGGGCCTCCTGGGGGTGCAGCGGGCGGAGCTGCGCTGTGAAGCTGTCAGCAGCCTCTGCAGTGTGGGTTCGATTCCCGGCGCCCAGGGAGAAACCCACATGGCAGGCAGACCTCTCCTGCCTCTCCGCTGCTCCCTCAGCAGTGTCTTCTGTCTGTCTGCCTGTTCTGCTCCCCACTCTGTCTCTGGTGAATTCTTTCACCTCCAAGCCTCTGACTATACTCCAGTTCTTATATAAATAAATAAATCTTTGAAAGAAATAGAAAGTTGCCTATATTTTCCAAAATTCAAATCCTAATTCATAAAAGGGCTTCAATCACTTTCCCCACCTCTCAAAAACCTGTCTCAATTCCTTCCACTGCACGTTCTGGTTAGGAACTGAACCAAACTATATTGAGGACATTATAAATGAAAGACTTGAAACAGTGGATCAGAGGGAGGAATAGTGACGGAAAGAAAATTCTGAATAAACGGCATCGTTCCTCATAGGGCCCAAATCAGCCTTTGGAACACATCAGCCAATTTAATTCCTCTTGTTATCTCTCATAAGTGAGAATTTTGAGGCAATACCAAATGCTAAGAGTTTAGGACATTTTTTTTTCTTTTTCTCCAAGTGGGAGTTGGAGTTATGTGATTTCAGCAAGGTTGGAGGATGGTGTGTGAGGATGGGAAGAGGTTCCAGTGGAGCTCAGACTGAAGTCCAGCCCTTGCTATGCAACTAGTGGGCTCTGCTCAGGCCTTGACACTTCTTTTGACAAGGTAAAACTTCTATTTATTTCTATAGGGAAGGGCTTGCTTTCTGGCTTCAGGAAAAAGATTTTTATGTGTAGATGTCTAAAGTGAGAAATGCCACTTGTCTCATTATTTGTGCTCCCATTTTTACTGTGTTTCTCTAATTATATTATGTAAATATCACACATTCATTGTGAACAACTCAAACCATTTATAAAATATGAAACTTCTGAAATATAAAAATGTAATAAAAGTTATCTTGTCATCTTACCATAATAATAAACATTAATATTTTGGTGACATTTTTGCATGCATCTCTTTACATATCTATGTGTTTTTACATAACAGCATTTAGCATAAATGATAATTTTCCTGTGGATACTTTCCACACCCATATCAGCAGCTTATCCCCATCTCCATTTTCCCCAAGTAACACACAATCTTAGCCAGAAAAAAAACTTGAGATTTTGCATGCAAATAGTTTATTTGGGTTCATTACCGTGGGAACAGGAAACATAAAGCAGGGAGTGGAAGAAAAGTTGATACCAGGGAGCTTTACTGACCTGGGTACTGCCATGGGCAACTGGGGTTCAATCTCCCTGACAAATAAGGTGCAACTGGACTAAGGTGGTGGAAGGTTATACCTGCATGAAACTGCTCACTATGAAACAATCAACTATAGCAGTAAAAAGGTGAACTGAAGGGATAGAAGACATGAGGCCTGAAAATGTCGAGTACAGTCTACTCCTTACACCACTCAGATCTTTTCACGCACTCTGTGGAGTCCAGTCAGTCACAGGGTCTTTGATGTGGTGGCCAGTGACAAGCTCTACAAAAGACTCAGTTAATGGGCCAAGCCTCCACAGATGCATGTGGTCACAACACCATTATTAATGTGCTTTGTCTCTTCCCACACAGCCATTCCAGATTCCCCTCTCCCTGGAGCAAACCTACATTCTTCATCGCAGAGTGGGAGGCTGAGTCCCTCACCCCCATCAGGACATGGTTGCTGCATGGCCTCTTTGTATTTCTACTTGGCAAGAAGCCCAAGTTCCAGAGTTTCTACAAATTCTACACGTGTTCCTTTCTTACTCCATTGTGCAGCAGCAACCCTAGCTCCTCATAGTAATCAGGGTCAATTATTCTGAAAACGATCACAATAGAGTTCATTATGGCTCACTGGCTCAAGGAATATAAATGCTTAGGCAGTAGATTAACATCAAATCCAGCAGAACCTTGCTGGTACAAGTATGCCTCCAACTCCCACTCACGTCCCTGGAGAGCCTCTAATCTAATAGGGTGAAGGTGTGGGGTGAAAGAATAAATTCCTCCAGTGCATCATTAGGAGTAATGGTGAGAGTGGCTGATCTTCTTCACCTCTTAGTTGCAGGATCCATGCTTTCTCGATATTGGAACACAGATTATATATTGGCCATTACGTCAATGTGTATAACACATGTTGAAAGCTGCCTTCCACCATACAGAGTGTTTTGCCAAGATAAATGTTAAAAGTTTTTAATGTCTCTCCTCCTTCAATTATGCTGTCAACTTCAAGTGACATGCTGTGTGGTAGAATCAGTGATTCCTGCAGACACGCTGCAATGTCATACTTATTTCACCATAAAACGTGCCCCTATTCAGAGGCAATGTTATATAGGCTCTATGCTGGTGAATCAGGCAATCTGTTGGCTCTTGAATGGAGATGCTGGCAGTCAGGGAAGGGAATCTTACATCCAGAATGGATATCAATTCTTGAGAACAAATCACTCTCCATAACAGGGTAAACTGAGTGAAGAAATCCACCTGTTACCATGTAGCTGTCTGGTCTACTTAAGTGATGTTATCACAGCAAGAGCTTGACTGTGATTTCTTTGACTGGAAATCTGGGCATTCGTGAGTGACAGTGACTGATGAATCTCCCATGATGAGAAGAAACTCATGCTACTGGACTCAGGTATGATCAAATCACCCTTGATCTCGATTTCTATGACTTTCAGGGACTGTTGAATAAGCCCTGGGGTGACCAACGAGAGGGGCTGAGTGTTATCCACACAAAGGGGACATTATCTGTGGTAGGTGCTCTCTGAGGTGAGAACTAACATGAGACACAAAGGTCTTAAACCCTGTGTCCACTCCCATGGACAAAAAAGCCTCATTTCCTAACTTCCTTTGACGTTCATCTTCTCATCTTGCTCCTTCTCAGCACTGAATCATTCAGAAAGTCACAAACCACTGCCAGGAGTCTATTTTATAGCCGTAACGGAGGGAGGTCAACATTGCCACCATTCAAATTAAGTCATCAGGGCACTGCCTGCAACTCTTGCCACTCCTCGCTGTCTCATTGGGCGCTCCTGGGTGAGGCTATTTAATGAAATTGTAGCCCTGGATATCCCATTACATCTCTAATCTAATATCTTCCTCCTAAAACATATGTTCTTATAAATGGATGTCGTAACATGGACTGATATAGACATTAATAATGATTTCTTGATTATACTTATGTAATGACCTATGGCTGATTTGATAGATATTGCTCATTTACGAAACCCTACTGTTTAACCAAAATTCAATATCCCCAATTTTTTTTTTCTTTCAGCATAGGGATAAGAGGATTCAGCAGAGACAGAGTGGGAAGCAGAACAGGTAGATTTACTGAAATACACTGCTAAGGGGAGCATCTGGTGAGATAGGAGAAGTCTGCTGAGCCTAGCAGGGTCAGCTCCCTGAGCTGGCCTAGATTCAGGCTCAGTGGTGACAGCGCTGAGACTTCAACCTAGGACACCAGGGAGGCCCAACAAACCAAATTTGCATTACACCTACCATGTGTACTACCTCTATTGTGTACTTGGGAAGATCCCAGGTCACCACTTATTTGGTTCCTGCTCTGTAAAACGCCCAGGTAGAATTCAGAACAGTGGCAGCAGACATGTGAAGGAATCAGGGCTTGAGGGGCCTGGGCAGTGAGTTGTTTGGCTAAAGGGTTTACACTAGTTGTAGATCTTCTGCATAGGCCATAGCAAGAAGGAGGCCAGCACTATGACAGAACTGGACGCAAAAGGAGTGAAAAAATTTGGGTGATACAAAACAAACTTTATTAGTATTTCTATAATGAACAAGAAACCCTGGAGGAAATAAAATGAAAAAAACGTGAAATCAATTAGGAAACAAAGATTTTTGAACTACAAGAGGAGGGCCAGGTGTCAGTGGGTGGAGGGATAGTAGAAGTTAAACGAGGACATGTGGCTAGAGAGGTGGGTGAGGAGAGGTTTGGGGTCAGCGGTGCTTAGTCAGCACCAGAGGTGGGCAGGCAGGACAGGGGTCAGGGGATGGGGCCCTTGAGGAATGGCATCAGGTGAGCACCTCTGCATATGTTGTTCCAGAGCAACAGGAGAGCCCAGCAGGCCTGCTGGGTCAGACAGATAATGCCCAGGGTACTGTAGCTGTTCCTGGGCACTCTGAGCTCACTAAACCCCTACATAGCCTGAAACTCTCCAGATTCCAGCAGGATGTCCCCAGGCTGCTGAGCTAATACCAGCCCTGCTGGGGAAACCAGTCCAGGACCTGCAACCTGTGGGACAACCTGCTGGGCACAAGCACACACCACCTGTTTGCGGGGAGCCAGGCCCTAGCCAGGCCCCAGCAGGGCAGCTGGCAGTGGTGTGTTTACACCAGCCCCACCTCGGGAGACAGGTAGAGGCCAGGATGCTTCAGGAGCTGCCCAGTGTGGGCAGTTCACACCCACCCCTTCTGGGGAAGCCAAGACTGGCGCAGGATCCCAAAAACTTCTTTGAGGATTCTGAGATAAGAGGAGTGCTGCAGGAGGAACCAGACAATGACCAGGATGCTGCACCCCATGGGGACAGTGCTGAGCTCACTCCACCCTGCTGGGACAGCCAGGCCCTGGCCAGGAGAATGCAGCCTATGCAAGAGCATCCTGAGCTCGAACCACACCTGTGGGAGGAAGCCACCTCTGGCCAACATCCTGCAGGTTCAAGTGAGGGTGCGAAGGCAGCAGCAGCCCTGCCTGGGGAACCAGCCCCTGCAGGGATCCTGCAGCACAAGCAGAGACAACCCCGGTGTCTGCTTCTCTCCAATCAGCAACTTGGCTGGGCTCTGGCCTGTCCCATGGGCTGCAGGGGAGCCCGGCTGTACTCCTTGAGAAGCGGCTAGAGATGCGAGAGGACAGGCCATCAGCCACACGCCAGATTGCCACTTGCCTTTTCAAACAGACCACATGCTAGAGCCCTGAGCAGGGACCACCCTAAAATAGGGGGCCCTTGGGATTCTGTTCCTCAAATGAGGCAGTTGCAGATGCCAGGTCAGACTGCTCGTGGTCCAAATCTAGCCCGTGTGGTCTCCTCCAAGGGCCACCTGACCCTACCCCGCCCAGCCGGGTCCATGCACCAGCCTGGGCCACTCACCCTCGGACGGCTCCTCCAGGGATTTCGGGTACTGCAGCCAGTTCCTTTGGACATGTGCCCCAATCTCAAAGTTGCAGGTGCACTTCAACCTGGGCTCTGTGCTGGGACAGATCCCACACAGGGCTGTGGGAGGACAGTCGGGGAATTGCACTCTCTGGATCTCTTCACCTTCCTGGACACAAAAGACCTCCTGGGAGTAAACAGACACACCTGCTGGGTAGCAACCAGCTGTGGCAAGAGGGAGCAGCCATGACGGTTTGGGTCCCACCACCAGCCAGACTGGTTCTGGTGTAGACATGAGCAGACTCCTGGGTGGGCCAGACCCTCCTTCCTGGAGCTCGCACACACTCTCACCGCACGCACACCTGCACTCACAGGGGGAAGGGAGGAGTGGGGGCATCAGAGCCCGGGCGTGGTCTGACCTGTCCCCAGGGCCCCCCTAGTTACCTCAGGGGCAGTGCTGGTGCTGGCCAGAGACATCGACACAGGCTCCTCATGCCTTTCATCAGAGTGTGACACGAGTTTCTGGGACCTTTTTTGGGTCCACTGCGGGGAGACCTGGGCAAACAGCAAGAAAACGTGGGGCCGGGTCCAGGCCCACCAGGCAAGTGAGCTGGGTCAGGTTTGGTTCAGAACCAACTGCCTGGGGACCAGGGTTCTGAGGTCATGTGTGCCCTGTCATCTCGCGGAGGTGATGTCACTTCCTGGGTCCCCTTCCCTGGACTTCCTGCTCAGACAGATGCCCCCCCCGCTCCCCCTGAGCCCGCCACATGGCTACCTGGGCCACTTCCTGTTGGCCCTCCATACCAGGCTCATCTCACAACACTGACAGCAGCACAGCCTCCCAGAGACCTTGGATGGAGCCATGCAGCCAGGGACAACCTGGGGACCCAGGTCTCTGGCTGCTGACCTGGCTCATCCTCCCTGCCAGGGAGCAGGCCCTGCAGCATCGGCAACTCCAGGCTCCTGTCTCCCATGGGCCCAGAGGAGCTCCAGAGTGTGGAGCCTCTCCTGGGGAGTGGGCCACTCCTCTCTGCTGCCCTTGGAGGGGAGGCTGGTGTCAGGCTCTCAGCACTTGGAGGGTCCCACCCGGGGGAGGGCACCTGCACATGGCTCACCCAGGCCTGGGCAGCCCTGCTGGGGGCAGAGACATCTCCCACCCGAGGTGCCTGTCCTCCCACCCAGTGTGCCTGTCAGCCCTGCTCCTCTCTGGCCATGCCCTACAGGGCCTTGCGGGCCCAGTAAAGGTGCCAGGGCCACAGACAGTGCACATGTGCCAGCCACAGACTTCTCAGGGCCCCCTCCCTGCTCACACACCTGCCCACCTGCCTGGAGGTTGTATCGACTTGTGACTGGGTTCTGATTGGGACGAGGCCACCCAAGGCAGGGGGTGTCCACTCCAACAGTGACTGATGCCAGCGAGGCCTCTTCTGTCTCCTTCCCTGTCCTCACTGGCTGACTCTCCCTTTCTCTTTCTGTATGTCCCTCTGATGTTCTCTCTCCCCCTCCTGGTCTGTCCTCATCTCACTCTCTGTGTGTGTCCCTGTCCCTCTTGGCCTCTCTGTCCCTGCCCCATTCCTCTGTGTCCCTGTCTCAGTCTCTCTCTGATCCCCAGTGTGCAGAGGACCAGAGGGAGGGAGGGAGGAGCACAGGGGACTGAGGTGATGGTGCACGGGTGCCTTGGAGAAGGAAACTCTATGGGGACTACACCTGAGGGGGTAGGTGGAAAACAAATAGTCTTTACAAGTGACAAGTGAAGTTAAAAAATAAAAAAAAAAAGAAGAATATAAAAAAAATACAATCACGCCTACAGGATCCTCATCCTGTCTTGGTTTCTCCAGCAGTGGGGGTGTGAACTGTCCACACTGGGCAGCTCCTGAGGCATCCTGGCCTATACCTGTCACCCGCAGTGGGGCTGTTTTGATCCTGTCTCCTGTAGACAGCATAAAATTGGGTTTTGTTTTTTGGTGCAACCAGTCACTCTGTGTCTTTCTCTTTGGTGAGTTCAATTCATTTCCATGAAGGGTGATGACATGATGACTTTCTACTGTGCTTTTGTCTTTAGTCAAATCCAGGCAAGAAATGTGTGGTAGGGCCTCCCCGGTGGCGCAGCGGTTGAGCACTGGGCCTCTGCAGCATCGGTTCGATCTCTGGCTGTTCCCCGGCCACCGGAGGAGGGTCCCACATGGCGCGCAGACCTCTCCAGCCGCCCGCTGCTCCCTCAGCAGTGTACTTCGTCCTTCTGCCTGTTCTGCAACCTGATCTGGCTCTGGTGAATTCTCTCACCCTCCTGCACTTCTCACTGTACCCAGTGCTTGTATAAATAAATAAAGAAAGAAATCTTTTAAAAAAAGTTATATCTCAATAAATTTGCTTTAAAAACATAACAAATAGGGTCTACAAGTTGCCCTGTGTCTGTCCTCCACAGTATCCTTATCAAGGGCTTTTGGGGCAGGGAACTGCCTGAGCCCATGAGGAGCTGAGCACAGACGGTTTCATTGCACAGAAGCTCTCAAGGCTCCTCATCTCCGTGGTCCTGAGTCACATGATGAGATGCTGACATCACGCTGCTTCTGTGATGGGAGAGACTTTTAGGGGCCTTGGGTGGGAGGCAGCTTATTTTTCATGTGGGCAGAATGGAAATAATGAGTGTCCAGAAGGTCTACTGTGTTGGTTTTCAATTCTCCACCAGTTCTGGGATACACAGGAGGGGAGACAGCTCCCCCCGTGAGTGTGTCTGACTTGCTGGCTCTTCCTCGTGAGGAGAATGAAGCAGAAGGGACGCGCCACGTCACAGAGTCAGGCTCACAGGGGCTGAGACTTCCCGCCCGGGCTCCCCCTCTCTGGGGTGACTCCCTGCACACGGTGGACCCTCAGCTAAGGGGACGCCCACAGGACAAGGACCTGAGGGTTTTCTCCAGGAGCCACATGCAGGAGCTCTGAGGCAGGTCCTTCCACGCTGATCACGGCCATTCAGATCCGCCAACATCTCGTCCCCATCGCAGCCTCGTGGGACCCAGAGCTGGAGCTTCTGAGTGAGGCCCTCCTGCCGCCTCCCCCTCAGAGACTGTGGAGACACCAGATCTTTGTTTTAGGTGCAAAGGAGGAAGAGATTTGGTACAAACCAGTAAAATATTCAGGCGATAAAGTGATCAGTGGCTGTTTTCTCACAAGAAACAGTGGAGGCCAGAGTAGCTCACGTGACGGTCAAGGTCCTGATTGCAATGAGCTGTCAGACAAGGAATCCACGTCCTCTGAAGTGTCCTTCAAAATATGTGATTTTTAAAAATCAGTTCTACCGTTTTCAGATTCCCATTTAATTTTGCTGTTTTTTTTTCTTTATACTATCCCCAGAGCGGTGTCTGCAGGGTCACGGCACAGAGGGGCTGTCAGCAGCCTGGAGCTGTGAGCAGGGCTGACTCTGACCCGCCTGCAGGGAGTGGGGCCCTAGAGTTCCAGAATCAGCCCCCAGGGCTGGCCCTCCAGGGCAGCACAGGCCTTTCTCCTCTTAATTCCCCAATCACCTCCTCTTCATTGCAGGAATCTCCCTGCCACCCCAGCATTGGGGAGTTGGGGAGGATGTTGAGGCTCAGGAAATGGGGGCCTCCTCCTAACCATCTGTCCTCTCCTCCTCTCTCTCCTTCATCAGCCTGAGTGTGCGTGTTTGAGTCACACCAGCCCTGCACGGACAGGAAAGGCCCAGAACCTAAGTGATTCCCTGGTCAGTTACAGCACCAGCCCCTCTGCAGTCCCACCAGGGGAGACAGAGACTCTCCCAGCCCCAGCCAGAGCCGCGTCACCCACACAGACCTTCCCCTCACAGTGTCCCCGATGCTGCCCCTTCCTGGCCCCACCCTTCCTGGTGCCCCCACCACTCCTTCTGGGCCCCATCCCCTAGTTCCCATTTTCATCCTCTGCTCCATTTCCAGGAGCTTCCCCTCTTCCTAGTCATTCCCTGGGGGCTCTCCTCGACCTCCCCTCACTCAGGGATGGAGAATTTTTAAAAGATGTATATTTATTTATTTATTTCCTTACAGCGTGGGTCATCTTTCTATAGTTATTGTTCCTCTTAGGTGCGGCCCTTCCACCAATGATCCACCACACACCACCACCAGCTCCCCGGGTCTCTCCCCGGCTCTGATCACTCCTGCTCCCCCCTGCTGCAAGACGTGGATGGTGGTTGGCCCCGGGTCTTGGTGTTTTCCTGGAACCTTGTTCTTTTCTTGGGAGTAGATGGAATTGCCATGGAAACATGGACCTTAAGCTGGTGAGGCCCAGAACTGATGATCCTCTATGCTGGATCAGTCAGGACACACCCAAGACTAGTCACCCTAACCAGTTAATCATTCTGAAGTATAGAGACTTGGGACCCAAACTCTGAGCAGTCCACCCTTCCTGTTTCGCCCTCTGCTTCTTTTAGCAGTGTATTTCAATAAATTCACCTGGTATTTCCCATCTGTCTCTGGTGAACTCTTTCACCCCTGCAACAGGGCCTCCACCTTGATTCTTCCCCACAACATTCTATATCAATAATCTTTGTTAGATAGAGTGGTGTGATTTCTTATAAAAGAAGATGGAACCTAACCTCTTCAACTACACCAATCTTCCATCTACCCAAACCTCTACTCTTTGTTCTCTGAATTCAGCAAATAAAAATAAAACTTAAAAAAAAAAAAGCATGGGCCTCCCTAGTGGCGCAGGGGTTGAGTACTAGGTTGCGAAGCTGCCCACACAATCTGCAGTGCCGGTTCAATCCTGGCCACCAGCGAGGGTCTCACATGGCACCACAGAACTCTCCTGTTGTGCCCGCTGCTCCCCTCAGCAGTGTATTTCGTCACTCTGCCTATTCTGTTCTCTGCTCTGGCTCTGGTGAATTCTCTTACCCTCCCGCACTTCTGACTGTACCCAGGGCTTGTATAAATAAATACATAAATCTTTAAAAAAAAAAAAAGCAAATAGCAATTACATCTACCAAGTTGCTCAGGATAGAAAGTTTGGCAGCATCTTTAATTTCTGTCTTTCCCTCACTTTCTATACCCATCCACATCAGCCCTATTAGCTAACATCCTAAGCAAAGTACCACTCTGACCCACTCCTCTCTCTTTGTCTACTGAAAGTTTCTCCGTTGTTTTCCCTGTTGCATCTTGTTCTCCTACAATCTAGTTTCCCCAATGCAAAGAGATTTTCCTCAAACACAAATTATTCAATTCACTCCACTGGCCAACACCTCTCTCCATTTTCACAATTAGTTGAAGTTCAGGCAATCCCCCTGAATTAGGAAGTTCTGAGTGACTAGTTTCTGGGAATATCTTTGACCTTGTCTCACAATTCCTTCTCCTTTGTCCACATGAAACACTGACCTGCTTTTTCTTACTGCAGGGTGATTCAGTCCTTTCTGCCTCTCTGTGCTCCCTCTGCAATTGTGCTTTCTCCCAAACTTTGCTGTGTGCATCCTGGTCTGTCAATAGAGTTCATATTGTCATTTATTGAAGTCTTATCATTTCCATGAAAGAATAATGTTTTCATAGCTTTACAGATACATACATTTTATTAAAAATATCCTGATGGGTTTCATATTTTGATGTTATCCTAAATGGCATTGAAAATTCAATGGGTTTGTTTCGATCCTTTGTACAGTTCCTATCACCATTTGTTATTTCTCTGTTGGATATTTTAAAACTTATTTATATTGCTTTTATTCCCTGCCACTGAAAAGTCAGTTTTATCACAACAATCTCTCTATATCTTGATCACTAGAACACTATCAATTCTACAAAAGTACAGTGTAGTTTCTCAATAATTAGTCATTGTTTCTTTTGAGAATATCATATATAGGTAACCTTGGAAAAAGTAATTAACCTCTCTAAATCTCCTTCCTCAGATATTAATATATTTGTAAGTGCACATATTGATATATGTAATATACATAGAATTAAAACAATGATACTTATACTTCCTGATATTTATCACTATTAAATCACTTTATTTTGGTTGAAGTGTTAAAAGCAACCTAAAAAACAAAGTATTCTGAATTTCCTAACATTTTTGTTTAGTTTTAAGCACACTGGTACTGTTATGACCTATTGGATTTGTTAGTATATTCCTTCTCAAAGGAACTTTTGTGCATATAGTGTTATTATTTAATGTTATTTTTCTACTAAACTGACTGCATGACACAATTACAGCCCCCCAAAAGAAAGACAGGCTGAAAAAGAATCCTGAAATTACCTCTTGAAAATTTTAGAATTTAAACCTTACTAGTTCATTGCAACAGCAGTAACTGTGCCTTTTTTTTTTTTAATTTTCTTAAAGATGTATTTTATTTATACAAGCACCGGGGTGCAGGCCAGATGCGCGGGAGGGTGAGAGGATTCCCCAGAGACAGCCTGGAACAGAACAGGCAGACTGACTGAAATCCACTGCTGAGGGGAGCAGCGGGCGCGGCAGGAGGGGTCTGCGCGCCACGTGGGCCTCGCGGGCGCGGCAGAGGCTGTGGACAGCTCCCCAGCGCGCGCCCAACCGCCTGCGCCCCCTGTTTGCTGTTCTCCCCACAGTGTGAGCGCGACAGTAAAGCATCTGCACAAGGCGGGGCAGGATGGGGACGCCTGGAAAAGCCAAAACCCAGGCCGGGATTGCTCAGGACAGATGAAAGGGCCTCTCGGGCATTCCAAGGGTTGTCGTTAAGTGGCAGCTTTTTCGTTAAGGCTGAGAAACCGCTGGCGGTTCCCTCTGCCAATGGCTGTGGCCTGTGGCTCTGACGCCACAAAGAGCCCTTGTGACGGCACCGGCACCGCTTGCATCAGGCCCGCCCGGACTGCGCCTGTGTCCTCAGGAGTGACCTGTGCACTCCGGACGCCGAGAGAGACAGTGAGAGCCTGTTTTCAGGTCTTTGGTTTCCTTTGGGCTTATTTATTGTTTATTTATTTAATTATTTCTGTAGGCTATTTATTTTAGTTATTTTATTTTTCTTTCTTTGTTTTTTACCTTATTTTCCTTTTTTTTTTTTTTTTTTGTATTTGCTTATAGTCAGGGCTGGTGAGGGTGTCAGCGTAGTCAAGCACACAGGCGCTATGTCCCAGGGACGGCAAGGGCAAAGCTACCTGGTGCTGCGGGAGCTGGAGTGGGGCTCCCACGCCAAGGTGACGCTGGCGCTGCATGCGCTCACGGGCACGAAGGTGCTCATCAGGGGCGTCCTTAAGTCCGAGGTGCCCGACCTCCGCCTCCTGGCCCGCGAGATGGGGTGCATGAAGGCCCTTCACCACCCGAACATCGTGGAGCTCTTCCAGGTGGTGGACACCGGGCCGGAGCTGCAGCTCGTCATGGAGTACGTGCAGGGGGAGGACCTGCAGGCCTTCCTGGACAGGCGTGGGCGCCTGGGCGAGCGCGAGGCTCGCCCGCTCTTTCGGCAGATCCTCGCGGCCCTCAGCTACTGCCATGCCAAAGGCATCGCGCACAGGGATGTGAGGCCTGAGAACATTCTGCTGACCCGAGAGGGGAAAGTCAAGCTGGTGGACTTTGGGCTCAGCGTCCAGGCCTTCAACCGGGCGCTGAGCAGGTGCTGCTGTCGCCAGAATACAGGGCCCCCGAGGTCTACCTTGGCCAGCGCTACAATGGCCCCAAGGTGGACGTGTGGAGCCTGGGCGTCGTGTTCTATAAAATGGTGACCGGCACACTGCCCTTCAGGGGCCCAAACCTCTGGGCGATCAGGGTGCGCGTCGTGGGCAGGCGGGTCCAGCTGCCCGACTATCTCACGGAGCAATGCCAGGACCTACTGGCCAAATGCTGGAAAAGGACCCCTGGAGGCGCAGCACCCTGGAGAGCATCCGGCAGCACGCCTGGGTAGCAGAAAAGCGAGGGACTCCTGCCCTTCAGCGAGCCGTCCCTCAGCCCCAGGACCCGGCCATAATCAAAGGTATGGAGCGCCTGGGCTACCAGAGGCAGGAAATTCGGGAGGCCATTGACGCTAACAAGTACGACAAGGTCATGGCCACCTACCTGATCCTCCGCTCCAGGAAGCAGGCGGGGGAGGAGGACTATGAGGAGGAGGGCCAGGAGCGGCCCAGGCGCGTCACTTTCCAGGTGCCAAAGCTCGTCACCTTCCGGGAGCCCGGTGACCCCGATTCCAAGGACAGCCTCCGCAGCCTGAGGTTTCGGGGAATACCCCAAGGCCGGGTATCCTGCGAAAGCAGGAAGTCCAAAAGAGGGCAAGGATGCCACCCCGGGCACCAGGGTCATCTCCGCAGGAGTCCCTGAGCTGGAGGACGCCCAGAAGCACACCACCGCCGCAGGGCCAGGCCGCCTGTTAGATGATGCCCCGAAGGGCAGACCCTCTGCGCTAGGCCCGGTACTGGAGGACGCCTGGGGGACACCAGCACCTCTGTGGCCAGACCCCAGCAGGAGGACACCAGGGAGCACAGTAGCACCTTGGTGTCAGTCCTCCAGCTGGAGGACACTGGGGAGCACGGCAGCACCACTGAGACAGGCCCCCAGCTGGAGAGGGACAGGAAAGTAGGGCCAGCACGATCTGTCCAGCTCCACAGGCCTCCAGCACCCCCTAAGACCTCCCCCAAGACGTGGCTGGCCTTCCAGTGCAGTGGCCCCTTCAGCAATCATCAGGGCCAGAGACAGGGTATTAGATATTATCCTAGAATTTTGTTGTGCTGTGCAGCATTGGAGTTGCAGAGCAACAAAGACTGAAAGCACCATTGGGCCTCCGGTGGCGCAGCGGTTGAGGCTGGGTTGCGAAGCTGCCCGCAGCCTCTGCGGCGCCGTTCATTCGGCTGCTCCCGGCCACCGGAGGAGGGTCCATGGTGCGCAGACCTCTCCTGCCGTGCTTCAGCAGTGTATTCGGTCCTCTGCCTGCTCTGCTCCTGCTCTGGCTCTGGTGAATTCAGGCTTCTGACTGTACCCAGTGATGTATAACGAAACAACGAACAATAAAAAATAATAAAAAAAAATGAAAAAAAAAGAAAATAGCACCAAAGACAAGCCTCCCACCCAAAGCACAAGTGGCCATGGGGAACAGGAGTACACCAGGGAAGGTTGAGGCTCTGGAGAGGCTCAGGGGCTGGGCCAGTCACAGGAGCCAGGAGCAGCATGAGACCCATGGGACTGCAGCACAGAAATCTGGGCAAAACTGATGTCCCTGAGCAGAGCAGGTGAAGGGCCAGGAGGGCCACGGAACTGGTGAAACACCTGGAGGGGAGCATTGGGTGAGTGGTGGGGTGTGGAGGGGCTGGGGAGAGCTGAGCAGGTACAGGGCCAGGAGGGGTATGAGGCTGTGTGGGTGGCCCCAGGGCCAGAGGCAGGAAACCCTGGGCCTCTCTCCCCATCATAGGCTCAGTTCCCTGAGGACCATACTGCCCCTTGCTGGGAGAGACCTGCTGCTCTATCCTGGGCACAGGGATGGCATAGAGGATGCAGGAGCTCTTGCAAAGGCTTGGGTCCAGGTGGTAAAACGTGCAGATTGCAAGGAGCAGATAGAGAAGGTCTCTAGCTCCCCTTAAGAAAGACTCGGGGACCAGTATATTAGAATCCAAACAGGACTCTTCAAGGTGGACAGAGTTTATGCACAGACCAACCTTACTCCACACGACCTGCTCAGCTGGAAAATCTGCACATCTTCCTACACCAGGAAGCCCTAGGCTGTGATCAAACTCAGTCCCACAGTGAGCATTGTCACCTCAAATTTTTGCAGCTTGGGATTCTTACACAGTGTCAGCCCAGCTGGTATTTCCCCTTTTAAAAATCCTCTCCAGACGGCCACCCACCCCTCCTCCTCCCTGGATTCAAACCCTGCAGGGTGACCTTAGCCAAATTGGAAACGTTAATATCGCCCAACAGATGCAGGCTTTGGACACCAGTCTCTGCCAAGTAAATCACTGGGTCCAGGAACGAAAAGCTACAGGGGCTGTCTACCTTAAATTTGTGTTTTTCATCATTGTTTAGATGGTGTTCAAGATGGGTAAAATGAAATGGCATAAGAAAGAAAGCAAAAGAAAGTGTTGAAGGTCTGAGAGAGATTTTGGTGAGAAATCGTGTGTACTCAGGTGTCTCCCCCTCCTCCAACACATTCATGGACTTGCTCATCTGACCAGCAAAGTCCCCTCTGATCGATACTTCGTCAGCCGAAGCTGGGGCCAGGACATCCAAATGTGGACCAGCTCTCCCTTACTGCCATGGATCCTGCCCCTAGTAGGCCCAGTGATTATGATGATGCTTTTCTTTGTTTCTACACCCTGTTTTCTCTGCTTTATCCACGCAAAGCTCTCTGAGATGAGCCTTCGCTCTCCCAGACCCGGGAAAGCCATTCCTGTTATTGACAGATGAGCAACAGGGCATTGCTCTAGGGGTTCTGGGCCAACCTGGGCTGTCCAGCGACCAGTTGCTTATTTCCCTAAACAAACGGATCCCACTGTAAGAGGATGGCAGCCCTGCCTGCACGCACTTGCGGCAGCTGCTCGTCTCGCTAGACAGGCCTTAAAACCCACACTGGGCCAATCTGTAGATGTTAATTCTCCACATCGGCTCCAGGACCTACTCAAGCAGTATGTATGCAAGTGCTGGGCCCAACTCGGGCACGCATCACTGCTCCCCTGGTCCAGGTTCCACTCAGCCTACAGAGCAGAGACCCACTGTTTCTAATCCCATCACTTCAAGCCACTTCCCGTTCTTCTGTCTATACCTGGAAATTCCAGATCAGCGCAGCCTCAGGCAAGGTATTAGCACTCACAGGGCCTCTGATCCTAACCTTATTTTTTTTTTTTTGCCCCATGCTTACTGCATTTCATCCAACACCGGATCCAAGACCCACCCCGTAGCACCTTTAACCAACTCCTACACCCATATCCTCGTGTCCCTGCAAAGACCTTCTCATAACCAGGCCTGAGCCCCCACCCCGGTCTTTGCCCCCGTCCAGCAGGAAGTAGCCAAAGAAAGAACCGTCGCCCCTTTTCCTATCAACAAAAGGCTGGTATGAAAGGTCGATGCAGGGGCCAGGAATGGGGAAGCCCACATACAAACAACAAGATGGCCCTGACACCAGTACCCCTGATTCCATCAAACCGAAACTGAAGCCATAAGCAGGGGAAAACAACTCGGCTCCACGAAAAAACAACTTTGTTCCCCCTAAACCTGTTCCCCCCTGCCAACCCAGTTTTCCTGCCTAACCTCTCCTCACCCTATGAAATGACATCTCCCCCACAACGGGCGTGACTTCAGGGACACCCCACCTTGAATCAGCAAAGCTCGCCTGGGGGCACAATGAATGTCCCTTCCTTTGAGAAAGTTTAGCCTGGCTCCCCTTTTCTTTACCGCGCCAAACCTTTCATCTTGGTGCCCGAAACCCGGAAGGCTGTGTCCCCTGGCGCTGGGGCCGCCTTCCCGTCCCTGGGACTCTCCTCTCCATGGCAGACGCCTCACATCCACCACCGGCCTTGATCCTTGGGGTGAGTCACCTGCCTGACCCTCCTTCCTAGGAGGCCCTCACCCCTGGTTACCCGGCTCCTCTCCTCACCCCCATCCTGGTTACTGTTCCATAAACCGCGGGCCTACGCCAGCCGACCCCCATTGCTCCTGGTTCTGATTTGGGGACGCCCATCCAGTCCAGGTGTCCCTTTCTCATGCCCTCCCATCTCTCCCTCCTGCAAACCAGTTGTACTTTCCAAGTCTCCAGTCTCCTCTCCCTCTTCGCCCTCTCCTCTTCTGCGTTCTCTGATCCTCTAGATGTTCAGTCTTCACCTCCTTCAGCTCCCCAGGCCTGCCCCCGCTTCCACCTCCCAGCTACCACACCTGCTCTCACAGTCGTCCTCTTTGTCCCCTTAGGGAGGTTGCGGGGACTGAAGGAGCAGGTGGAGTCCACGATCCTTTCCCTCTGTCTGATCTCTCCCAGATGGAAAAGCGTCTCGGCTGTTTCACTAAGGACCCCACTACCTACACCAAAGAATTTCGTTATCTTACCCAAGGTTACACCTAAGGTTACACCTATAACCTTCGGTGTCATGACTACATGTTATCCTCTCTTCCACCCTGACCTCTAATCACAGAGAACGTGTTTTTCAGTCTGCTCGAGGCCACGCAGATCAGGCCACTTCACTGACACAACCATGCCCCCAGGCCCTGAAGCAGGTCCCCGCCAGGAGCCTGGCTGGGAATCCCAGACTGACACTGATGCGGGTCGCAGGGACAGGGCTCGCTGCCTCTTAGCCAGGCTCCAAGCAGCAGCCTGTCTCCAAGGCAGTTAATTTTGACAAGCACGGGAGATCACCCAGTTCCACCCCATACGAGGAGGACGGTGACTACAAACAGCGATGAAGAGCATGTGGGTGCTAGATCTGTTCATAAACCTACCCGGGATGGGTTGGTTGCACTACAACTAGCGTAGACGGCAGGACGGTTCAAAGCAGGACGGCTCTACGCAGACGAAACCCTTTGGAACCTGGGGAGGGGTTGCCAGGTGGCCAGCCACGAGCAGATGGTACTCAGTGGCCAACCTCCTCGCCCTGTGGGCACCTCTCCAGGAATGGCCAGAGGTAGATGGATCCCCAGGGCAGTTGGAACAGGCCCTGTATGAAATAGAAGAAACCCTGAGTGGATGTGTTATAGGACAGGGAGAGGGGCAGCCCAAACCCCGCAAACCTGCCTATTCTACATGGGTTCTGCCATCCGCCGCATCAACACAAAACATAGGAGACTTTAATGGGAAGGAACTTTAATAAAACTAGGAAACAATACAGGGAAGGCAAAGAGTCTAGTTTCTAAATGAAGCATCCAGAGTTACCCGTCCCCTCGTGGGTAAAAGTCCATCCAAATGGGATTGGCCCAGAACAAGACCCCAAAGCCTGCTACAAGTC
>NW_023601464.1:0-19625 GCF_014898055.3 Talpa occidentalis
GAGTGAGAGTCAATAGACTCTAATGTTCCAGGAGAGGGACCCAAAAGTGGGCCCCTCACAGACAGGGATGGGCTTACTCAGACATTTGTTCACCACCTGAGAACCTTTAAAAGTGAAAAAAACTCAGATTTGCCTTTTCTTCCTACTTTAAAATTTCATCTTCAAATGTATAAAATAGGTTCAGAAAGGATAATTTGCAGCAACCGAGTATAATTAGAAGTTACTAAACTAGGAACAAAGAAACCTGGATTCTAATTCCAGGTCCCTGACTCGGGCCTGAAGCTGAAGCGGAGTAGACAACTTTCAGGGTTTCTTTTAGAATTAAGATCTGTGAAATTCTTAGACAATGTTCATCACATAAATATGTGTTCTTTATTTCAGTGTCTCTTTTATTTAGGGTTTTATTCTTATCACAGGAATAAACCAAAAAGGTATATCCAGTAAGCAAAATAACTCTGAGCTGAAATTAAATGAAAAGGACTAAGAAATGAGAGAGGAGGGGTAACATTTCAGTTTGCTGTTCAGGAACATTATCATTTATTTTAAAAGTTCCTGCTTTGTGTTGTCATTTGTTAAAAAAATTCTTGCTTAACGTAGGGGTAGGGGAAGGAATGTATCTATAGACAGGGAATAGTCAAAGTAACTAACAACCAGTACTACTCATACTCACATTGGCCAGCTAGACAGATGCTGGCCATGATGTACCAAATGTGCCAGGGAGACCTGGGCACAAATGAAGATTTTTCATTTTACCAAAGAAATACACTCACTGCATGTTTCCTTTCTATACCAGGCTCTAACAGTGGTTGTTGATTGATAGATAAAAAAATTGATTACAAAAAACAAAGTCAAGACAGACGGAAGTAATGCTAGTAACATTGCAGGAGGGGCTACAAAATGAGAAGCAGGGCCTCCCCGGTGATGCAGCAGTTGAGTGTTGGGCTGCGAAGCTGCATGCAGACTTTGCAGCGCCGGTTCGATCCCCGGCCACTGGGCGAGGGTCCCACATGGTGCGCAGACCTCTGCTGCCGCCCGCTGCTCCCCTCAGCAGTGTACTTCTTTATCAGTCTGCCTGTTCTGCTCCCTGCTCTGGCTCTGGTGAATTCTCTCACCCTCCCACGCTTTTGACTGTACCCAGTGCTTGTATAAATAAATAAATAAATCTTAAAAAAAAAAAAAAAAAAAGGATCTACAGGAAAAACTCCAGCTAATGACAATTTTATAAATAATTATTAAAAGTAATATATGCAATAAGATTTAAATGTTTAAAGCACTTAATTTTTGAGCACCACAGCATTACAGGACAGGCTAGCTCTGCCTCTCTGGGAACTACCTAAGTGAGCCGCAGCTTCAAGTACCTCCAAGGCAGGGAGCTTGCAGAAGCCATGAAATAACAGATCTCACATTAGGTAACAGAAGGCTCTGGCATCTTATGATCCAGATGTGGAGACTGCAAAGCCTTTCTATTATTTCCTTCATCTAAGTCAAAGACTGCTGAGATACACAATCAATGGCAAGAAAATCAAGATGCTGTACAGAAACAGGCCTTCCAAGTCTTCCTCAGACTTAAAATGGCATGAATCAAAATAAGCAGAAACTTTATTTTTTCTAAGCTAATAAACTTAAAACACAAACAAAACTGAACTTCTGAGAAGGCAATCTATACAATGTAAGAAACATATGCCCCAATCTAGTTAAAGACTTGCCTACAGAGGCTCTAATAGAGGCTGTGGAGACCGAAGCTCTCTCCCCTGCAAGCAGAGGGCTGCTTTGCTTTTCTTTTTAACATGTTTAAGAAACTCAAGTACAATCACAACTATAGTAGTCTTTTCATTTTAACAGGGCAAGCATTTGTAAGGTGACAAATCTGGTGTCATTACATTCTTTAAGCTGGAAATGAAAGGACTATTTGGAGAAGGCGCGAAGAAAACATCACTTCATGAACTGTCTTATCTTTCCCTGGTGATCAGTCTGACCCTGCAAATTCTATTAAATCTTGTCACAGCTAAGATAATAACTGAAGGAGAAATAGGGAATTACTAAGAATCACGTGTCAGTTTTTTATTCTTTAGGAAGACCTAAAACTAACTTTTTTCCCTAAAATCAGTAACTATACTCACATATTTATTGTCTGGGTATTTGTCTGGCAATATGGCATTGGCACAACTTTTGTTGCCTTTTCTTCTATTCAAGGGTATGATGTTTTGCATTAGGTAGAATGCACAATAACTTAGTATTATTTCCCACAAAATATAACAACTTTCATAATAAACAGTATACATGCATGCAAGAAGGCTCAGTCACATATTAAAAATTATAGGAAAAATAAAACTACTATAAATGTGTAGTGTATATAAAATAAAGATTTTTATCATCAATAATATTTACAGAATTTGAATACATAGCAGAATTCCCAAACTGGGTATAATAGGAATAAACTCTGGCTCCATATAGTAGGAAACTGCATGCAAACTGGGCTGTCAGGCGTAGAGCTTTTATTTGATTTTCAAAAAACATATCTTATGAACCACAATAAGGAAATGATTGGTAAATAAAGATTCTGTCTTATATTAGTTAAGATACATGAAAATCAATTTGCTTTTAACTTTCTTCCTTTATCAAGAGGGAAAGTCACTTATTTCCCCCTAAAGAATTAAGATATTTGTACCAGAAAACATCTTTGGACATCTATGGCAAACAGCCAAAGTATTTCAAAAGCAATATGATTGACAAATTGAATTCTCAAGAAGATCCAATAATTTCTGCCTTGAGAAAGTGCTCACGCTCAAGTTTACTAAAGACAGCTCTTCAGCTGTGAAAGGGACACAGAATCACTGGTTTTAAAAACTGTTTTTCCTTTATTTGGTCCTAGAGACACTCAAAAATATATGCATTACATGAGGTACATTACTTGCAATATAGAAGCATTCCTCTGAACAGTATGTATGGGATGCTTTTCATAAATACTTCACTGCATAGAGGCTTGTGAAGAGCGAAACATTAATTAGTAAGAGGAGCCCTAGTAATAAAGGCTTAAGAACTAGCAGTTAACTAGGAAATTCATTGCTAATTTGGTCATTTAACCTTTTGGGTTTCTGCCTCAAGTGGTCTCGTGTGAAAGAGAAACAAAAACAAACACACCTGGATTAATGACTTGAGATTTGTGAACTCAACATTATAAATCAAAATAAAACTGTTTAGAATAAATCTCCTATATCTGTAATAACCCTCATGCTATTTGTGTTAATTGACCTCATAGGAAATTGATGTAGGTACTAGCATCAGAAATTTTAGGTGTTCATTTGTCTAAACCTAACACCTATAGAAGTCAAAAGTAGAAATGTTTCTATAAATAAACATTACTTTACTGCTCACCCAGGGATATTACGTAGCACACAGTATCAGTATTTTTAAAAGGCCTTTTGGGTCTTAAAATAGAGAAACTTATCCCAATTAACAATTTGTGAAGCAGATTGAAAGCTTTTAAAGAAATCAATCAACAACAAACTCCCTGAGGATAGAGATATTTGTTCCTGCATAGAAAAATTTGAAAAATAACTACCACACAACACAGAAATTGTACCAACATCAAGGTAAACTGATGTGCTGTTGCATTAAAAGTGGAAGAGCATAAAAAATGTATCAATGGGGCTATTTAAATTCTGAGAAGAGGTATACCCATGTTTAAAGACATCCAAATATTACTTCTACATATGATGCCAATATTGAGCCAAATAGTAAGCCCACTCCCCGGGACACTGATGGTAGTCAATGTCCTAAGTGCCCTGGGAGAGTCAAAGAGGAGAAAGAAAGAGCAGGAAGGAGAGGGAGAGAATACACAACATCTGTTAACTATTTTGAGTCTTGGGAGTGAACAGAAAATATTGTTCTACATACAAGGAATCGGTAAACTTTCCACAATCACAAGCACATTGAGTGAGAGTGAGAATTTCATTACTTCTGTGCAGGAGTGGTCTTTTCAAAAGGATCATGCAGCTAAAATTAGAAATTAATCTTGAACAAAATAAGGCAGAAAACCAGGAAAGAGCCAAACATGATCCAACTTAATTTGACAAGGCAACGCTGTTATTAGGATTCATACTGATTTCTCTTGCTGCCTCAGTGTCTCCTCTTTCTGGGTCTTTCTCTTCCCTTCATTGTTCCCCTTAGCATGCTTTCCCCCCTGACTTCTCATTCTGCTCTGTGCTGCTTTCTCCAGCTCTTTTCTTTTTTTTCTCCTGGTTGCTAAACATTCTGCCTTTCACTGCTTTCATAATGAATGAGCCTGCCATGAAAGGCAGGGTCTGAAACCAAGAACAGCAAAGCCGTAGTTGAAGCTGACAACCTCGGCACACTCATTTCCACACAATTCAGTTCACAGGAGCGATTTTTAGGACAGGTATCGTTTAGGGGCAGAATTTATGTTTCTAATAGCCCTTTGTATCTAATTTAAGAAGCTTGGATTTCCCAAGTATATTAAGAATATCATTCTTATTTCTGAATTAGTACTAAATACTCAAGTTTTTCTAAGAAATAGATTATGTACCCTTTTGAAACAGCCCTGACTTTCACACGATGGAAATATGCAGATATCTGGAGCCATAGATCCAAATGACAGTGTTGTCTTTCAAAGTTTTCTGGCCAAGTGGCAAACACAATGGTTTTTATAAAGAAAGACAACCGACCACACACACTACCTTAACCAGCCTGCAGTTCAGAGCTCCACACACAGTTTGTCACGAGGAATGATTGATTCCTACCCCATGGTTTATAACTAATGATTATTAACTTTTACACAGAAGGCATAGCACCTCAGGGCCAACACCAGCTTAGACAGAGCACTCATCCACACGGGGGACAGCAGCACGGACTGAAGCCACATCATCCTTCTTTATCTGAGAGAGAGGGGCACGATCGAGGTGGGGCATGGAGCCTTTAGAAAGAAGTCTAAGGGAATGGTGCAGCCCAGGAGACTTGCAGGTACTACCACAGCCTCCTCCACTGCCACCGATGGGAAGAAAGAAATGCTCAATATTATGCCATGCACGTGAGGACTTGTCAGTCACGCTGACTAGAGAGGGACAGACAGGCCTTGCCTGGCAACAGGAAATGTGACATCTAGCCTCTTGGCAAACAGTGGAGCCCTGAGAACTCCAAGCTGTACTGAATCATAGTGCTGCTGCTCTGAATCATAGTGAAAACACTAAAACATGGGGTGCTAGGCTGTCAGCATTTCCCTACATTAACTGCTTACATTGCCAAGGGCCAGGGAGTCAGGCACTACTCTCCAGAAAGCCCTTCTCAGAAATGCTAACGACATGTGTTAGAATCAAATTTGACACAAGAAGTAAACACTCGGGCCTCCCTGGTGGTGCAGGAGGTTGAGCGCCACACTATGAAGCTGTCCACAGCCTCTGCAGAGCGGGTTCGATCCCGGCCAGCCGGTGAGAATGCCACATGGCAAAGCAGACCTCTCCTGCCGCCCGCTGCTCCCCTCAGCAGTGTATTTCATCAGTCTGCCAGTTCTGTTCCCCGCTCTGTCTCTGGTGAATCCTCCCACCCTCCCACGTATCTGGCCTGTACCCCAGTTCTTGTATAAATAATAAATTTTTTTTAAAGTAAACACTCTATGTAAGAAAAACAATGATCTTTGCACCCTTTGATACCACAAAAAAATGCCGAGTGTTGATTTTACTATGAAATAAGGTAAAAAGGGAAAGCCATAGATAGTAATTTTAAATTGGGGTTTCTAGAAGATGAATACAAAATTACTGATTTCTTAGCAGGAGAAAATATTTGTTGCAGATAAAAGCAGAAAACTTTGGAAAACAAGTCAGAGCTACTGAATTACAGTCAGAAGTATTAATTCATGTTAGCAGTAATTACTAATAGAGTCAATTATTCAGGTCAAATCACTGGTTGAATATTTCATTTGGTCATCAAAAAGCTAAGACTAACTTTCTATCAAAAGTCAGCATAAATACAAAGGCTGCCAACCGGGGAATTTCAGCACAAGAGTTTCAATATCTCAGGGTGCCACTGTTTCCCCTTTCTCCCATCCTCTCCTAGTAAAGTTTATTTACTATAGTGAGGTAAAGAGTCCTGCCTGTTTCCTTTCTCAAGTACTTTTTGATTTGGGATGATAAATTAGAAAAAGGAAGACACCTATGTGCTGGGGTCATTTTTGGGATATCATGTCCATGGGGTACATGTCTATTTAAATCCACGGGAAAGCAGCCTTTTCTGGAAGAAAGAATGAGCTCTCAAGGTAAACACCAAACACCCAGAGACCTGAATCCGGAGCCATTTAACAACACATGACCTTAATTAAAAAGTGCCTTATGGCTTTAATATATTGCCATCCATAGGAAACAAATATCTGTCAATCTGACTGAAGAAGTAACTTGGTCCCTCTTTAAATAATGACTTGAGAATTTACATTATTGTTTATCAGATCTTGGGTAGGGAGGCAAGAGTTCGATTCTTCCTGAAGTAAGGAAAAATACAGAGACCCTCCAAAGAAGAGTGATTGTAGACTAGAGAGTACAAATGACTAAATCATACACTATATATTTTCAAAATAAAGGAAAATGATAAGACATACCTAGTCTCTAAACTCTTCTTTGTTCCAGAAACTAAAAACACTTAGACTTCCAGGTCTGTCTTCTACCTCAGAATCTGGGCTAAGGCAGGGAGCCATTATTCTGTGCATGACCCTGTTTTACATCTAAGGAACTAGACATGATTGGACTGTGAAATCAAAATGAATGTAACTTATTGCAAGTAATTTTGCACCAAAATAATGTGAGAATTGATTTTTGCTAAACGTAATCCTCATTTATAGAGTCCATCATTGAATATAGATGTAATGGTCTGGTCAACTAACAAATTTAAATTTGTACCCCACAAGGCCATTAGAATAATGAGTAAATAATACTCTCTTTTTCTAGGTGAAAAGTCAACATGGATATAAAATCTGTTAAGTCCTAATTTCTTTCCTATATGGTCCAGCTGGTCTCATTTTGGGAGAGGGGGTGCATAGGATTTAGCAAACTCACACCATCAGATTGGACTGCGGGCGAATGGACAACACTCCATGCCCAGCAAGACAGGAGCAGTGTTTGCATTGCAGTATGGGTGCCATGGAGCCACTGCAATGTCAAGAGAGGCATGATGAAATTGGAAGGGTCCTTGGGTCTATCTTACCATACAAAATTTTCAGTCATTAATGAACACATGTGCTAAAGTTAGAAAGAAAACTTTTATGTTCCCAGTGTGCCCACAAAGGTAGGCAGGTGACAGTCAAGATCTAAATCCTAAGTCTGGGGCCTCCCCGGTGGCGCAGCGGTTGAGCACTGGGTTGCGAGGCTGCCCGCAGCCTCTGCGGCGCCGGTCCCATCCCCAGCTGCTCCCCGGCCACCAGAGGAGGGTCCCACGCCCGCTGCGCCCCTCAGCAGTGTCCTTCGGTCCTTCTGACTGTTCTGCCCCCCCACCCCCGCTCTGGCTCTGGTGAATTCTCTCACCCTCCGGCGCTTCTGACTGTACCCAGTGCATGTATAAATAAATAAATAAATCTTTTTTAAAAATAAATTAAAAAAAAATAAATCATAAGTCTGCCTTGGAATTATCTCAAATTATAAATCTTTCAGTTCTTCAATTAATGTTGTCTGTGTTTGTATGCCCAGTTTTGAGAAGTTATTAGAAATAACAAGCATAAGGCAACATAATGAACTTGTAACTTTAATGAGTAACTCAATGACTAAGTCCTAACAATACAACTACACTGGCTTGTGGTTTTTTAACTCTCTGCATTAACTTAAATTTAAATAATGGATAATTTATTTGAATTTAATAACAGAAAACCAAAATTAAAATTAGAACAGAAATGTTCTTATTTAAAAATAAGTATATCTGGAAAAAGCACTGATGGAAAAAAGAGGCAAAAGTAGGCTTTGTCTAAGCATCTCTCTAACATGAATGAAACAGCTGATTTAAGCAACTGATTCAACAGCTAGGTGACTGATGCCACACTTTTAGGGTGTTCTCTTTAGCAATGGCAATAGCAAATTCAATAACCAAAATAATCCATAACTGCCTTGGCATTAGTCAAAAATCACCCAGTAGAGTATCATTTTCTAATATGTGATGCTTGTTCTGGAAATTAAATTTCTAGAAAAAGGAATGTTAAGATTAAGGCAGAAATCTGGACTACTGCCTGGCTTCAGAAGATTCCTGAGTAGTTTCTATTCCAAGAGACTACTTAAAAAAACAGTGTAAACTTGCAACAGTGTCATAGTCTTTTTGCTTGAAATAGTGACAAGTCACAATGAAGAGTTTATGTGAGCATTTTTATTGTGCTTATTGCAGACAAGAGAATTCACAGCTGTACTTGCAATGCTTACATACCACATATCACATGCATACACATACAGAACACACATACAGTGCACACAAACACACACACACATACACACACAATGTAATCATGAAAACAAATGAAGAAAAACACTAAGTTGGCTCAAATAATATTTCCCCTAAGAGTATTTCCTGGAATTGTGAGAAAAGTTCATCACCTACTACTCAAAAAAACCAGCACAAATACCTCAAACTCAGACGTCTAGACAATTTGGCCTAGAATCTCAATTCAAAGGACAACTAAAAATCTGAAATATGCTTTCTAATTTTTTCCTGTTTTTAGTAGTAAAGAAGGAGGTTTTTACTTTTTCCTAGTGTCAAAAGCTAAATTGGCCTAGATCCATTATAAAGGATTCTAAGTTGGAAGTTGGAAAAGAAAAATGAATATTTGGGAAAGTGTAAAATCCCCTTGCTTGTAAGAACATAGATTAAAACTGCAGTATCTACTTGAACTTAAAGTTGTCACCTAAATCATTTGTGACAGGAAATGAAATGTTCACATTCTGGCCTTGTTATAGGATAAGAGTGAACATTCTTAAGATGATAAAATTGTGAAGCTAAATCCTAAGTCCCGGAGCAGAAGAGGCTGTGATCCAACTACTTTTCCACTCCAAAGAGCTCTGGCCTTTTCCTGAATTTTCTCCTGTGTGACAAAACCATATACCATTTCTGTCATGGAGACAAAAGACAATACTCCATTAATCAAGAGAAAAATCTTAATGTGAGGTAACAAGATAAAGCTCTATAATCAAAGCACAATCTTGAAGGTAAGAAGCGGCAGAAATATTCTTGGCATTAGAAGAGAAACGATTCCTTTTTGGTAGTGTTCCCAGAATGTAAGAAGGATGAAGCTTTTGGAGGCCTGCTGTTGGGGTCCAACTTGTGGTTATCAACAGACAAAAGGATGGAAAAGCGTAACAACAGAATTTGAGTTTTAGGTAGCTACCACGTTGGGGCCACTCGCTCAGCCCAGTGTATAGATGCCAGATACAATCTCACATTTTAAAGGAGAACAAGGCATATTAGATTACAGTGTTCATCTATAAATGGGAAAGCTTTCACAAAGGCTGACAAACGAATATAATAAAATTGTGTTCTTATAGGAACATAGATTAAAACTGCAGTATCTACTTGAACTTAAAGTTGTCACCTAAATCATTTGTGACAGGAAATGAAATGTTCACATTCTGGCCTTGTTATAGGATAAGAGTGAACATTCTTAAGATGATAAAATTGTGAAGCTAAATCCTAAGTCCCGGAGCAGAAGAGGCTGTGATCCAACTACTTTTCCACTCCAAAGAGCTCTGGCCTTTTCCTGAATTTTCTCCTGTGTGACAAACCATATACCATTTCTGTCATGGAGACAAAAGACAATACTCCATTAATCAAGAGAAAAAATCTTAATGTGAGGTAACAAGATAAAGCTCTATAATCAAAGCACAATCTTGAAGGTAAGAAGCGGCAGAAATATTCTTGGCATTAGAAGAGAAAACGATTCCTTTTGGTAGTGTTCCAGAATGTAAGAAGGATGAAGCTTTTGGAGGCCTGCTGTTGGGGTCCAACTTGTGGTTATCAACAGACAAAAGGATGGAAAAGCGTAACAACAGAATTTGAGTTTTAGGTAGCTACCACGTTGGGGCCACTCGCTCAGCCCCAGTGTATAGATGCCAGATACAATCTCACATTTTAAAGGAGAACAAGGCATATTAGATTACAGTGTTCATCTATAAATGGGAAAGCTTTCACAAAGGCTGACAAACGAATATAATAAAATTGTGTTCTTATAGGAACATAGATTAAAACTGCAGTATCTACTTGAACTTAAAGTTGTCACCTAAATCATTTGTGACAGGAAATGAAATGTTCACATTCTGGCCTTGTTATAGGATAAGAGTGAACATTCTTAAGATGATAAAATTGTGAAGCTAAATCCTAAGTCCCGGAGCAGAAGAGGCTGTGATCCAACTACTTTTCCACTCCAAAGAGCTCTGGCCTTTTCCTGAATTTTCTCCTGTGTGACAAAACCATATACCATTTCTGTCATGGAGACAAAAGACAATACTCCATTAATCAAGAGAAAAAATCTTAATGTGAGGTAACAAGATAAAGCTCTATAATCAAAGCACAATCTTGAAGGTAAGAAGCGGCAGAAATATTCTTGGCATTAGAAGAGAAAACGATTCCTTTTTGGTAGTGTTCCCAGAATGTAAGAAGGATGAAGCTTTTGGAGGCCTGCTGTTGGGGTCCAACTTGTGGTTATCAACAGACAAAAGGATGGAAAAGCGTAACAACAGAATTTGAGTTTTAGGTAGCTACCACGTTGGGGCCACTCGCTCAGCCCCAGTGTATAGATGCCAGATACAATCTCACATTTTAAAGGAGAACAAGGCATATTAGATTACAGTGTTCATCTATAAATGGGAAAGCTTTCACAAAGGCTGACAAACGAATATAATAAAATTGTGTTCTTATAGGAACATAGATTAAAACTGCAGTATCTACTTGAACTTAAAGTTGTCACCTAAATCATTTGTGACAGGAAATGAAATGTTCACATTCTGGCCTTATTACAGGATAAGAGTGAACATTCTTAAGACGATAAAATTGTGAAGCTAAATCCTAAGTCCCAAGTATTGACTAACCCATCTAGCCAGTTAGAAAAACGAAAGGGTAGGGCACACATGGAGGCACACACAGAATGGTTACCTTCAGCTGGTTATTGAAAATATCAATCTCTTGCAGTTTTGATCGAGTTTCTTTTTCAACTTCATCCAGTTGATCTCGTAGCTGTTGCCGAGCTAGTTCTTTTGCTTCTAAGGCTCTTTTGAGTGTAAGAAGTGAATCTCCTATTTAAAAACAAATAAAC
The DNA here is from genome assembly GCF_014898055.3 of Talpa occidentalis. Classification (NCBI taxonomy): domain Eukaryota; kingdom Metazoa; phylum Chordata; class Mammalia; order Eulipotyphla; family Talpidae; genus Talpa; species Talpa occidentalis. The sequence goes on from NW_023601464.1 coordinate 11,282, forward strand.
AAACAAGGGGGAAAAAAACTACTGCGAGATAAGAAAAACAAAGTGGCAGGAAGGAAAATTGGCTTTTACAGTTTTTGTTTTACTTATAGAAAGTCTTGCCAGTCAAAAAAGGACAACTTGAAAAATAAAACACCTACTGTGCAGGCTGTTTTGCTGAACTTGTTTCAACTGGTCATTGAGTATCTGCTTTTCTGGAATAAGTCTTCCAAGCATTTGCTGAGACTCCTAAGGGGAAAAGGAGGGAAACGATAATGAATGACCGAGGGCAAAAACTACCCCATCCAGATTCAAGGCCAAGCAGACAAAAGTCATTTTTCTGGGCCCTCACAAACTTCTAACCTTACCTCTAATCCTCTGCAGGAAAACTACACTGAATTGCTAGTGGGGACAGCTATTTCTTGAGAAGGAATTAGCTGTGTGCCCAAATGCTTATCTTTCAGATAAGAATCTTCACTTTTTATCTTGGTTTCAGGATGGATGCTTGATTCTTGTTGAATGAATAAATAAATGAAATAAATAAGAGAAAACACATAGTCTTAAAAGCTTTCCAGGGACTTATGTGCTCACCTGTAATTGCTGCTGCAGATGGGTGATCTCAGCAATTCTCAGCTCCCTAGATTTGTTTGTGCTCTCAATTTCTTGCCTTTGGGTGGTCAGGCGACATCTGATATCTTGAAGTTTCCCCTCTAGTTGATGCTTTTTATCATTCTTTAATAAATGAAAGATAAGAGATATTACCATTTGTAAGGCTCAATGTTAATGTATTCACAAAGCATAATCAAACTTTACTCACTAGAGCTTCTAATTCAAATTCCAAAGTCTTTTTCTTTGCTTTCAGTACAACTATGTCCTCTTGTTCTTTATTCCTTTGATTTAGGAGTTCTTGTCTTCTATTCCGTTCCCATTCAAGTTGTCGTTGCCTTTCTAGTTCTCGCTTTGCAGCCTGGGACATATAAAGAGATGATTAATTTTTCAGTTATTACACAATGTAATGTGTCTTAATCAACATAACATCTAATAAGTCTTTCTCTTAGGCTTAAGTTATCATCATTAATATTATAAGAAGTTACAATACAGAGCAACAAAAAGCTTTTTTATACAAATACAGTATTCCTTCCATAAGAACAGGACATATTTTAAAAGGCTATCTTATTTACATGAGATGAGAACTGACAGATTGCTTCACCATTTGAATTTGATTCTTTTATGCTTTTAAGAATGCTTGAAGTGCTAAATAAAACTGCTCCTTCATTTTTATTCTTAGAGAGCAAGGAAAATTTCTTTAATCCACTATAATCAAACCAACCCCCCCCAAAAAAATACACAAACAAAAAAAGTTTTCTTTCATCAAAAGAGTAATTATAATTTCATCCATCAAATAAGAAATTACTTATCTTTAAAAGTTTATGACCCAATCTTTCTAATCATTCATTTCAATTTTGCCATAAAAGGTTCTATGATTTCTCTGGCAATGTGAGGTCTTTTCAAAGTTGACAATGATGTCAAGAAGTCAAGTACTTGTTGGCACACCTAAAATTCTTTATTGTACTGCAATTGCTTCTCCTTGGCTTGGTCTCCGACTACACTGTAAGGCCTTCTGGAAGGCAGGTGGAGTAGCAACTCACCACCATATCTCCAGGAACTATCGATGCCTGGCATGTGGTAAGCTATTAAATAATTCCAAATAAATCAATATTTTTTATTTTAAAACACCCAAAGAAGGGAAGGTTGATTAATATTTTGGTTGTTCATTCTGAAAATTAAAATCGTGTTAGTATCTGTGTGTCTGTCTGAATAAAAGGCATTTGTGGCTACAAGTATTCTCAAGCAATCATCAGAAAATTAAACCCAAGTATTACTTTTTATAAAGAAAAATGCCCCATTTTTAAGATATACTTCACGAAAAATGAGAACCATGGCATTGCTATGAAAGTTCATAGCAACTTTGTTCATAATAGCCCAAGAGTGAAATAACCCACATGTCCACCATCTGATTAATGACAAAGTGTGGTATATCATCAAAAGAAGGAGTATGTATTGAGTCATGCTACAATAGGGATGAACCTTAAAAATATGCTGAGTGACAGTCAGACACGAAAGGTCACATAATGTATGATTTCAGTCATGCAAAACATCCAGAATAGGCAAGCCTACAGAGATAGAAAGTAAATTAATGGTTGTTAGGGGTTAGGAAGGAGGGAATAATTGTTGCATAAGGAGTTTATTTTGGGGTCTTGAAAATCTTCCATCATTAGTGGTGATAGGTGCACAATTTGTGAATATACTACAACTACTGCTACTACTGAACTGTAAGAAGAAAAATATATTCTGAATAATTCTGAAGATAGTTAGAGGGGCAGGATCACATGCACCAATTATGGGGTTGCTCCACAGCTGCACACCTCTCTCCTCTCAATTTCTTTCCTCCTCTCCTCTTCTCTCTGACGTTCGAGTTCCCGCTGCTTTTCCAGCTGCTTCTCCAACTCCAGTTGTCTTTTGCGCTCTTGTTCCTGGCGCTCTCGTTCTTTCCGTTCCTGCTCTGCCCGCTCGAGCTGTGCCAAGCGCTCCTGCTCTTTGCGTTGCTGCTCCAAGAGAGCTTGTCTTCGCTTCTCCAGCTCCAGATTGCCACGCTCAAAATTCTCACGCTTCTTATCTTCAAATGTTACTTGACAACAAGAAACCGAATAATTATGAAAAATCAGGATTTTCAACAAACTATTATCAAAGGAAAAAAACCACTGGCGTATTTGAAATTTGTAATATAAATGAAAACCTAGATGCCCCCCCAAGTGTCCTCCTGCTTGTGCCCTTGTTAAAAAACACTATGAAAATGCCTTTCACTTAAAGCAAATCTAAACCTCAATGAGACAGTCCCCTTACTCCAGTGAAAATTGCCCATATCAAAAAACAAGCAAAACGCCCCAAACAACAAATGTTTAAGTGTATGAAGCTTCATATACTGTTGGTGGGAATGTAGACTGGTTGAGCCCCTATGAAAAACAGTATGGATGTTCCTCAAAATATTAAAAATAGATTTGTCAAATGATCCAGCAATTCCACTCCTGGTATCTACCTAGTGAATACAAAATCATTAGCCCAAATGGATATATGCACTTCTACAATCACTGCACTATTTACTATAATCAAATTATGGAAACAACCTAAATGCTCAATGACAGAGCTGTGAATAAGAAGATGTGGTATATATATAAACAATGAACACTACTCAGCTATATTAAAAAAAAAAAAATGAACTCATGGACAGAACTGGAGGGGATCAGGGTTAATAAGTCAGAAGGAGAAAGATGATTTCACGCACCTAGAAAATAGAGGAGGGAAAAAGAACTAATAAACTAAACCAAAACAAACCCTGGGAATAGGACTACAGAGCTGAGAGTACTGAGGCGGGGCGGGGAGTAAGGGTGGAAACAAAGGGACCCACTGGCTTATGGTACAGCCTAAAGTCCCACATTTCCGTATCTCCACTGTGATTCAGGGCAGCAGCAGACAGTACAGCTTGGTGTTCTCAAGGCTCCACTGTTTGCCAAGAGGCTGGATGCCGTGATTTCTGTTGCCAGGCAAGGCTTGTCTGTCCCTGTCTAGAAAATATACTTCACTTGACCTCTGCTTCTACACTCTGTCCTCTTTGGATAACACTTTGTTTATATCCATTTTATTTTACTTCTTTTTAAAATTCTCACCCTTTGTGTCCTGTTCTATGTTTTCAGCAGTGTCTACTCAGTCGTGGGTTTGCCCCACACACCTCTCCCTGAAGCCCACTCTGGGCAAGAGAAGCTCTCACCCATACTGTGTTTAAGGCAGTCTGAGCCGACTGACAGACACTGAATTCTATACTTTTAAATGATCATAATTTTATATAATGTGAATTCTACCTCAATTTTAAAAGAAAATCAAAGTCCATATATCTTTTTAATTCCGAAATCTGACCCTATTTCTGGTACATAGGCACATAATTCCTTGTTTCTTTCCCAGTCTACACCAACCGGGCAAAAGTGAGCTCTGCTATGCACCTACAATGCTATCTTCAGGAATCTATTGCATTTATCACTGCTCTGATACCGATGTCTTAACTCGTCACACATCATAACCTTGAGTATGGACCAAGTGTTCTTACTAACATTTTGATCCTTCATTATACTCAACACATCCCCGTGCACCAGAACATTTTCAATAAGCAGTTTATCAGTGAACAAAAAGTCGTTTAGTCAAGTACTTAATTAATCTATCTAGCAAGGAGGAAGAGAGAAACAGCATCAAGGAGGAATTACCATAATCTGCCCTACTTCTTATTCCCAGTCTACCTGTCGTCCTAAGTAGCTTCACCAGCCACCCAGTGCCCAAGGCAGCAAGAGGCCTTTGATTCATTACTTTCTATTACGTCCCACAACAAACTGGCCAGAAAGTTCTGTTTATTCTCCTTCCCATATAGATCCCTAATTCAATCTCTTCTCCATGTTGTCTCTGCTGTTCTAGCCCTCATTACCACTGTTCATCTGAACTACTGCAAATGCCTCCTCCAGCCTCTGACTTTCATTCTATTCATTGCCCAAACTGAAAACCTCTTCCTTGCTTAAGGTCTCACCCCAAACTCAATTCTTTACTGTGACCTCCATGTCTAAGGGATCTAGGTTCTGCCCACCTGTCCTACCTCATCTGTACCACCTCTCCTTCTGCAGTTCCAATCATGCAGATCCAGGTCTTCTTTCTCTTCCTCAAACTCAAATTTGTTACCATCGATTCCCCCCACCCCTGTACGAAACCCATCTTCATCTCTGTTGTATATGTCAACATATTTCTATGCTTCTTGTTTGAGTTGACTTTTAACAAACAAATCCATTTAAATTATATGGTTGTTTTCCCATCTGAGGTAAGTTCCTTCAATTTTACTTATTTTTTATAACAAACAAACAAAAAAAGCAATGACAAAACACCCACCACCATCCTTCAGACCCTTCACCTTTCTCCCACCCTCACCCCCTTCACTCTGGTATCCTCAGTTATCAGTGTCCACTGGTTTATTTTTAATTTGTTTTGCAAGTTCACCCACTTTGGTTCCTTGTAGTTAGTCCCCACATCGGTGAAATCATCCAATATTTATCTTTATAAAATAAAGTCATTTGGTTTAAAGAGGAAGCTGGGAGAGCTGACCATGTCAGTTAACCACGAAGCACTTCAGATGAAGCAAAACAACACCAAGTAGTTAACACAGAGAGACTCCAAATACATTTCACTTGCTTCTTGGCATCAACTGTTATCCTTAAAAATTCACAGCCACCTTAGAATATTTTATTTTTTATTTTTTAAAAATTTATTTATTTATTTATACAAGAACTGGGGTACAGGCCAGATGTGCAGGAGGGTGAGAGGATTCACCAGAGACAGAGCGGGGAACAGAACAGGCAGACTGACGAAATACACTGCTGAGGGAAGCAGCGGGCACAACAGGAGTGGTCTGCCAGCCATGTGGGACCCTCGCCAGCCGGCCAGGATCAAACCAGCCTACAGAGGCTGCGGACAGCTTCATAGCGCGGCGCTCAACCAGCTGCGCCACCAGGTGAGGCCCCTTAGAATATTTTAATAGTATGATGGACTTATTGTTATAAATGAGGTTTTTTTTAAAATAGGCTCAATGAATTTAAAATAGTTTCCTGTAATACAGGAGTTTCTCTAACAGTATGAGAAAATTACAGGAGATGATTTTACATTCTCTTTCTGTGCTGGTAGTGCTAAGCAACCACATTAATGCTCACCAACTTAGAGGGTCTAATAGATAACATTTATAATTTTTTATTAGTTTAATTGAAATAATTCAATTTAATTGAAATAATTCAATTTCAATTTAAAAGCTAAAACAAGGTGTGTTAGTAAAGCACGTAACACTCTTACTTCTCTACAAATATCCAAATTCAAAAACATATTAAAAATGACTCCTGACTAAGGTCATTTAAATGAATACAGCCAAAAGGTCAACAGCTACATTTATTTTTACTATTATCTTTGCCTTAAAGATAAAAAATCTCTAATATGATATAACTCAAATATAAAGACAGTCTTACCGGGTAATTTCTTTTCTAGCTGTTGCTGTTCATCTTCTAAGACAGGTTCTTCTGGTAACCTCTGATCTACTGATGATGAGCTTACAACAGATATACCACTGCCAGATCGAACTCTTCTGCAATTATGGGTATGAGGGGCGGGGAAGAAAAGAAATGAAATAGAATCACATAAAGGGGGTCTAGGTAGAACTGAGCAAATTACGGGAATATATTTTTAAGTATATGTGGTATCACGGGCAAATTTCATTTATATAGAGGAAAAGACAAAGACTTGGTTCTTTCGACTCATAAAAGAACTATTTAAAAATAAATATTACACATTTGAATGCCCTCACACTCCAGGTGCCCAGCTTGTTCAAACCACCAGAAGCAGGACAACTCCAAAGGACAAATTAGTTAATGATCATAAAAATGGTTAGAACAGTACCTGTGTGTGCAAGTGTTTGCGGCTGTTGCCACTACTTTCTCATGTATTTTAAATTCCTCCAAGAATCAAATTTCTCCAGGGAATATAAGCAGCTCAGTTCACTGGGCACATCTCGTTTCCCCTTACACAGTCTCTCCACTTAATCTCTCAATAAACCCGAGACGTCTACACTTAGAGTTGTGAGAACAAATTTTACTCCCTTCAAGCCACTAACCTTGGCTCTTCTAAACTCATCCATCTCTTTATGATGCTTTTTTTTAACAGCTTCCAGGGTCGTGTCCCCTGGTGATTCCACAGGATTTTGGAGACAAACATCCCAGCTACTATTTTATTCCCACACAGTCACAGTTTTCTCATTTTGCTCCTGGCCTGATGTGCTGACAGTGTGGCTTCATTTCTCTTACTTTTATAAGGATTTTTTCCCCAAGAATTAATGATGTTAAGGAATTAAGACAGAGGGTTTTTTTTTCTTATTCTGAAAGATTTTAATAGAATTGATATGCATAGAAAGAGAAGAAAGGATTTCAAATAATATTCCCAATAAACTCCAAAAAATACCCATTGCCTCAAGGATAAATGCCCCAGCCAAAGAGCTGGGGATGCTGGGATCAGAAGTTTGCCGCATCTAAAGGTGCCTTCTGGCAGGAACCATAAGAAAGGGGTTAGGCAGGTCTAGAAAGCTGGACAGAAGGAAAGACTGAAAATCCAAAAATAATCACATACTCCACCACCAGGCCAAGATAACAGCTGCTACCACCTCTGCCAAGGGTGGGGAGCAGTCTCCCACACGTTTCTCTCTTACATGTCTCCGCCAAGTTATCTCTACACGTCTCTCCTCTATGTGTCTCCAGAAATTCTCATCTATGTTCCTTTCTCTTTATTCATGCTCAGAAGCTCTCACTGTCTCTCAGGTTAAGCCTTGAGATACAGCCATGTGGAGGGCAGGGAGTCTGCATGGGACTGGCAGGAAGAACATTCCAGTCACTGTACATTTCCCCCACTGGACCTTGGTCTATTCTCTCAGTATCTCCATTCAGCCTCTATTTCAAACCAGGATCATCTCATTATCTTCCTGGCTATATGTAACTTCTATATTGCGGCATTTTGTTACCTCTGGAATATAAACAAATATAGACTTTACAGGCAGAATCTCCTTTTATTTTCCACATATAGCTTGAAACAATTTCACTTTAATTGCTATTAGTTTCTGGTGAGCTTCAATTATACAGATTGGTCCAAAATCACCATCTTTTGATGTTGTACTTGATTGATTACTAATTACTATAAGTACTTTAAAGCACAGAATAGGCTTAGGATTAACACAGAACCAAGATGAGAAGATTTTCTTGACTTCATGGCTATTTCATTCACTTGCCAGGAACAACGACTGCAAGATGTGCAGTCAACCAAGTCATCTGGAATTTATGTCTCAGCACATAATTTCCCCGAAGAGCCAAATGCTCCTTACCTAAAGGAAGGTGGGATGTATTCTGGGGGCAGGACGGGTGGCAGGGGTTGGCCAGACATAGCGACATCAATTAGGTGCATAGCCAGGATAAATTCTTCTGCTGTGAGTTTCCATCTTGATCGATGTCAGAAAATTCCTATTTAACACAAAGTTAGTTGTGATCTGCTTCATGCTTGTTAGTATTCATGATTGATTTTAATTTCTAGTTTCTTACTCTGACTCTACTCCAAATGAGTTTCTCTGTGCCTCAATTTATAAAATAGTACCTATTGCATGCTGATTTTGCAAAGATAACGAGACAATCCACGAAGTTGGGATGGTGTTCAGCACTCAACAAATGTCAGCTATAATTCTAATTATATTCTGCAACCC
>NW_023601465.1:0-19624 GCF_014898055.3 Talpa occidentalis
TCTCCTCCCTTAGTGTCCTGTGCCTCTCTTCCCTGGGTTTTCCTTGGGTTCTCTTCGATCTCATCATCTATGGTTACTTTACTGACCTCCTTAACCCCATAATAGATGTTGTTCCCATGATGATAAATTTGTCCTTCTTCTCTCTTACCCAGTATCAGTCTCCAAGTCATTTAATTCTTACTCATGCCTTCAGTTCCTTCCATGGGTATCTCTCTTAAATCAATGTCATTCACTGCCTCCATCCTCTCTACCTTCACTTTTCCAAACTGCCTGGTACATATATCAACCTGAATTGCCTTTTGAACCTCAAGCTCATGATAGTCATCTTGGTCCTAGTTGCAAGGTATGCAGGGAGCACTCCTCTGGAAGAAGACAGCAAGAATGGACTTTCCACAGCAACCAAAGAGTACAGACTAGGAAAACTACACAGGCCAGCTCGTGAAGGTGCTCCTCCTTAGGGAGGAGCAGGAAATCTAAGCCAAATTAGACCAGCACAAAAAGCTCAAGTCTGATCCAGACCCGCATTCATTGTCTGGGAAGCTTTGATGTAGCAGATCAATATCTGGTGCATCTGGTCCTAAACCAGAGAGAATCACCTGGGATACAGGGAAAGACCCTAGGAGCAAAGGGTAAAGAGACCAATAGGGACTCCTCAAAAGGATGAGGGCACCATGGAGAACCAGGGCAGAAGAAACAGAGTTATTACATACATGGTAGATGAGTTTAAAGAGACCAAAGATTCATGTTTACAAAAGGATCTACCACTCAGAGTCTGGGAGGGCAGCAGATCAATTCTGGACACCACTCATTCAAAAGGAGTGACTTCTATGGATGTCAGCCCAGGTCTGACTCTCACTGTTCCAGACCCCAGGAAGGGCTAATCTTGCAGGAAAATGACATCATTTAGGCAGTTAGTATTGGCCAGGTCTGGTGGAACTCTCCCTTCTAAAATGGAACTCATTTTCAGACATCCCCAGATGAACCTGTCTCCAGATTTTCCTTTCTCTAACAGGGGCTTGGAATCATCTTTGACTTCAAATCTTATCCTTTATTCCATCAGTCATTGAGTCCAGTTGATTACTAATGCCATCCCAAAGAGGATTTGAATTAATTTACAAAGGTGCAAATATTATAACAAAACTTAAAAACAAGTAGGCGACAAAAAGAAGAGACTCTGAGGGTCAAAAGAAGAAGACTAAATCGGGGATAGAACTCAAAAGAACAAGACAAAGCAGATCTCCAAGTTTGACTTCAGGGTTCTTACGAGCTAACCTCAAGGGGAAGCCATACTCTGTATCACTTATCACAATGCCCCAAAGATGAAAATAAAAAATTGCTGTTCAAGAGAAGCACAGTTATTCCTGGCACCATGATCTAAATGAGCATGTGGACATGAAGTTTGATGCTGAGAGCATGTGATGCTGTGGGAAAGAAGCGGAAGTGTCATAAAACCACTTCCCACATCCCTCAGGGTAGGTGCGAGGCAGAAGGCCAGATGCTGGTTGGTGAAAGTTGTCTTGTACTTTCTTAAAACTGTTACTTGCCTCCATCTCCACTTTTTACAATTTTCTTCCTTGAATCACCCTACCCATCCTGCACGAGAATCAGTTAGCCCCTAGCCCACAGCACAAAGGGGCACATCCTCCACTCTCAACCCCTCAGATGTGGTTCCCCCAACTGCTGTAGCCCCTACTCTTGCTACATGGATCACTCACCTTCTCCAAACACATTCACACTTTCCTGACTTCACAAATTTACTCCCTGAGATGATTGATTTTATGTGTCATTGTGGCTTGACCACGGTGCCCAGATATTTCATCAAACTTCAATCTGAATGCTTCTGTTAATCTTTTTTGGATTAAATTTACATTCAAATGAATGAATTTTGAGTAAAGCAGATCACCCTCCATAATGTGGGTGGGCCTTATCTAATCAGTTGAAGGTCTTAAGGAAACGACTGACGTCTCTGGAAGAAGGCATTCTGTCCGCAGACCACCTCTGAACTTGATCACCAGTGCTTCACTGGGTCTTTAGCCTGTTGGCCTGCCCTGCAGATTTCAGACACACCAGCCTCGATGTTCAGGTAAGTTGATTCCTAAAAATCTCTCTTTCTCTCTCCTGCTTTTTCACTTGCTCACTCGCTCACTCTTGCTCTCTCCTCATAAACACACACACACACACACTCACACACACACACTATTGGTCTATTTACTCTGGAGAACCCTGATTAACACTCTCTTCTTCCTTCCCCAAAGACCTCCTCTATCATTCCTGCTGATCCAAAAATTGGATCCATACTTAAAGGACCAACTCAACCCTCTCTTCCCAATGTCTTACAACTTCATGTGTGATCAGCCCCTTTATTCTCATGGAATGCACCGTGCCTCTCCTCACGCTGTAGTCAGATTGTGTCTGTCTTGTAGTTATCTGTTTCTGGCTCATCACACTGTCTTGGCTCATAGCCCCGTGAAAGCAGAGATTCTTGGTCTAGAGTTAGGTCCCCCCCCCTCCAAAATTTATAAGGGCACTCTGAGAATTTTCCCAGCAAGAACCATTTCATAATGTATCTTCCTAGAGTATACATCCGCTGAGTCAGCTGCAAATCTCTGTTGTGTAAAGGAAATTTAGAGCAAGATAGGCTGTGTTCATATTATATTTCAGTCATAAAAATGAGTAAAGAATCCATAAGTTTCTGATGTCCTTTTCTTTAGCACTAGGTCATTATACATGGAAGCAAACTAAGATTCCTTTTTCATTAATGAGTAAAAACCCATGTGGCAAGACAAAGAAAAGCAGGGGCAACCAGCAGCTAATGCTCTCACCAAGAGCCCAGTCAAGGTCCTGGTGGGATAATTAAACTTCCTCTGCATGCAGCCACCTAGTGACCTGTGACCACCCAGGAGGGACATCAGGAGCCACCTGGCACCTTGTCCGGCCCTGTAAGCCACATGCCAATCTTCCCGCTGGAGGCAGGGGTGCCACAGCAACGCGCAGCCACACAAATTCCCACCTGGCAGCAAAGGCACGGCCCCGGGGCTGGCAGATGGAGTCTGACGGATTCCTCGCAGCTGCGAGCTCAGTTCCAGAGCTCCTTTTGAAGCAATGACTCTTGCACCTCACGGTGCACGGCCTGCCACTGAGGGCATAAAATTAATAATGCATACTTAGCATTTAGGTACCGCTGTCGGGCTGCCCAAATTAGCCGTACTTGCATTTTCTGTTTCTTCCAGGGATTGCTTCCCAGGATGATTACTATCAGGTCGCCTAACGAAGCCAACACTAAAGAGAACTGGCAAGGCGTGAGTCATTCTCCTGCCAGTGGTTCAGACCAAACTCCAGCCAGAGTTTAGCCCCAAAGACACACAAACACCACAACCCCTGGCCAGCAGGGGAGGGGCAGGAGGCTGGCAGTTCTCTTTCTGCCTCCTATTACCCAGCATCCTCCAGCCATATAGCATAATCAGGCCTCAGTTTCTTACCTGAAGACAAAGGGAGGAGGTCCGACAATCTCAAAATTCCCTCCAGGTTAAACCTTTTACTTACTACAGGGGCACTTCTTTTGGCTGAATGGCAAGTTCAGGCAGAGCATGCCCCCTCTAGGGGGCTGCTCTCCATTCCTGTCTTAGTGACCAACCTCAACCCAGGGTCAGACTCCTTTCGGGATTTTGTGTGCCTGTGTCTAGGCAAGCTGGTTCCTGGGCAACGGGCAGGTAGGATTCTATTTACAGTACGGAAGGGAGGGTTTGAACCTTTTAATTTGCTGCCAATTTGGTAACAAAGGTGACTCAATAGCTTTAAGATGCTGGTCTGAAATTGGTGAATTTTGTTTTTTCCTATTCAGGTCACTGTTGTCAAGCATGGACAATTAGGTGATGGAAACTAATGGCATTTAGGTCCTTTACACGGGGACCTTCTGTGATGCTCCATTTACCATCTGGGAGTAACTCACACCTAACGCTCCCCACTCATAGCCGGAGGCTTCTGCCACCTCCCAGTCTCCAAGTGGGAACATCAAGGGGCCCGCCTTAGGCAGGGAAGCTCAGCGAGAGGTGCGAACACTCCAGGGAGCTCAGTCCCTTTGGGAGGAGGCATGTGCATCTCCCCATGCGCCGCCTCCCATCTGCAGCAGAGAGGCGGTTAATGCCCAACACCCTTGTCCCCTACAAATCCTGATGTCATCAGAGCTAAGGCGTGCAACTAAAGGACCATGTCACCACCTCCCTTATACCACGATGGCTATGTGGGGCCGAGGGCCTAAGATTTAGGAGGTGAGACTTAACTGGAGGTGTGTTGAGAAGGACTTTTGGAAGGTTACTGAAAAGAGGCAGACTCAGGAGGAAAGCTACGCTGCCCTCCCAGCCCCTTCGCCTTGGAATGCAGATGGAAATCTGGAGTCCAGCAACCCACCCTGAAGTGACAAGGAAGCCCACCGTGAGATGGTGACCTCAAGGTGGAAGGTGGGGATCCCTGCTGCTGGTGACTGCCCCACAACCTAGCTCTGCATACCCCTGGACTTCTGTAGGAGAAGAGTAAAGATCTATGTGAGGAGACATATGTCTTCCCTTTAATACATCCTGATAGAACCCTAACTGCTGAGCACCCCAGGCACAACCTTGCAGGTTGGGGGTTCAGCCAGCTGTCCCTCCGTGCACTGGAACAGCTCAAAGGTGGCCTCAGTTCCCACTGTGGGGCCCTCCATCCCCTCCATCCCAGAGAGCAGACACTGAGCTAGATCCCAGCCAGATTTTCATGTTCTGTTTGTGTTTTGTTTTGACCAGGAGGGCCAAAGGAAGCTTTGCATGGGGGGACCAGAAGGTGCTGGAGCTGGAACCAAGGTGTAAAAGCCTCAGCTGCTTGCGCACAACAGCCAAGGAGGAGGGCACAATGGATGAAACGGGTAAATAAAGAACAGAGGCCCTTTCAAGAAAACACACTGCAAATGCCAGGAGGGAAAGACTGTTGCTATGGCGATGCCAGACTTGGGGCTGGGACAGCAGAAGTGCAGACCGGGAACAAGTGTATTGGAAATGAAAGGCAGAGAGAGCCGTGGGAACACCAGCTCGCGGCTTCGCCTCTGAATTCCAAAGATGGAATAAGACTCTTAAAGCCAAGCAGGGCACAGGACAGCCCTGACCTCACCCCTCCACTCCCCTCAGTGAGGACAGCACATCTTTCATTTGATGGAAAAGAGGCAGCCCTCTGAAATCAAATGCACCCTCCCACCATGCCTCCTCGGGCAGGCTGCTCCTGAGTCCACCATTTGGAATTGTTGTTCCCCCCTGCGCAGTTCTGAGGAAAAAGAACCACATTGTTCCCGCTTTCCTTCTTGACTTAGTGCTAGAGGTTCCACTTATGGAAGATTGTGTCATAGGGGTAAAAACATTCCACACCCATCTCAAATGTGCAGGGAAAAAACATGGCACTCTTAATTTTCTAGAACTGTTTTGAATTTGTGCTGAAATTCCCATTCCCATTTATGGTTGGAGGGAGTTGAGGGACAGGGCTGGAGGAAAAGGGCTTAAATGCTCCAGAAAAAGGACCCTCCATATGGTTAGTTTGCAACTATCTTTCTTAGGGCAACTCAGTTTCTTTGAAATAAATATAGGCTTTCTCCTCTGCTCTCTCCCTAACCCAGTTGAGAGGGTGTTGGGAGAAACAGACATGTCTGCAGTGTGATGAGGATGGGCCCTAGCCCCACAGGAATGGCACGTGTGTCTCCTGGACCCTGCAGGCTCAGGAACATTCCTTGGGCTCCATCACGATACATCCCACTAGTACTTGCTAATGTAAGTCAACAGTAGAGAAACCATAATCAGCCCCTCACACAGTTTGCACTTGATAGGGCCAGTCTCCCTCACCGAACTCCATTTCTGCCACCTCTAAATACCAGAAGGGGAGAAGGAGAGCAGAGCAATGGGGGTAGGGGACCCAATGAAACATGGTGGAGATTATGGTAGTGTGTGTGGTTTGGTGACAAACATCTGAAGAGGTATGGACATATACCTCCAACAGATTTACAGTGTTATAAACCAATGTTATTTCAATAAAAAGCAATATAAGTTTTAAAAGGAGAGGAGTGTTAATAGATAAGCATTCCTCTAAGCTTTGTTACACAGAACATTCTGGAGATGCTAAGTGGGGTGGAATGTGAGTTCTCCAGTGGAGAAGCACAGCACTCTGTGAAACTCCTCAGGCAGATTCTCAACACAAATCTGCAGATTAAATATATGAGAAGCTCTGTAGAAAGGAGATATATTTAACTTCACTAAGCCAGAATTTCTTAGACACTTACAAATGTGGAACCCTTCTTCACTGTTAACATGGAGGGAATGTTTCACGGAACACAGTTTTAGGAGATACAGTTCAGAATGGCTAGACTTCAGGGAACATGAACCCACGGTTGTGCACGTTGTACATGTTCTCACAAAGTCTTCTCTACTGGGAAGATGTCGAAGGAGAATCCATGGGTGTCAGCACTTGCTTCTCAGCTATATCTTTCTCCATATTGCCTTGGATAAAGGGCCTGTGGTTCTTGGTTTGTTTTTTTTTTTTTTCCCATCTGCAAAGTAAGGCTGGCAAAAACTCCCTTACAAGAGTCTTGCAGAAGTTACTTTGAAGTGTTTTAAGAAGGAAAAGCCGATCATTAATTGAAAGGACATATAACATTTTGGAGGGAGGGGTCATATTTCACTTCACTGATTCTGGCTTGGATTTGGACAGAAATTAGGAATGCCCAAATGTATAAGAATTGGATTTTAAACTATATATAAGGTGACCAGAAAATTAAAGTTGTGTTCAGAAGAGAGAGGGGGAAAGAGAGAAGAAAAAGACACATGAAGGCAGCAAAATGAGGGGAGTGGGAAAGAAACCACTTAGAAGATGGAGAGAGAGCTGGGTGGGGGGTGCTTCTCGAAGTCTAGGACACATTGGGTATGTACAATCCATACCCCTTTCCCTACAGCAGCAAACTAAGTATATGAGGATTTTAATATCTTTAAAAAGAGAGCTGAAGATAACATTAGATATTGCTTGTATCTCAGTAATGATTCTCCACATCTAACCTAATCTAATCAGATTGGATGAAGAATATTGTCAAAGCACCCACACAGTGCCTGGCAGCCAGCACTAACAAATATATCGTGCATATAAATCTGGAGGGGGTGACAGACAAAGCCACTGAGAGGTAAAGGGAAAGGGAGAGGAGATGCTGATGGGGTGACAGCCATAGGACCCATTTCCTTTTTCCTGATCTAGGGGGTGTGGGTGGGGAAGAAAATAAATTGAATTTAAGGTAGCCATTTTTATTTCCAAGCCATTTCCAATCCTTTTTTTTTTTCATTTTGTGTGTGTGTGTATTTTATTTTTTATCTATTTATTTAATTATTTTATTTTATATAATTCTTATATCATTTTTCATTTTTGCACAATGTATGCATTTTCATCTTGGTTATAATGCCCATAAGATTCCCACCACCCTTGTTTTGATCCTACTCCCTTCTCTCCCCTCCGCCCCCATACTGTGTCTCTGGTTTATAGTTGCTTGTTGATTTTGATTTTTACTTTATTATGATTAGTCTTTTTCCTGGTTTCTTATTTAGGTTTTCTAAATACCTGCTATGAGTGAGACCATCCAGTATTTTTCTTTTTCTTTCTTGGCTTATTTCGCTGAGCATGATCCCTTCCAGCTCCGTGCATGTTGCTGCAAATTCCAACTAAAAATGGATTAAAGAACTAGACATAAGACCTGAAACCATAAAATATATAGAAGGAAATATAGGCAAAACACTACATGATATGCACCTCAAAAACATCTTTACAGACATATCACGCAAAGCAGTGATAGTGAAGGCAAAGATAAACAGCTGGGACTACATCAAATTAAAGAGCTTCTGCACAGCAAAAGAGACAATATCCGATCCTTCTTAAAGAAAAAAAAAGTCATGGCTAAATAACTAATGAACAGAAAGAATAAAATGAGAAAGAATGGAAGGAGACAGGAGCCCAGGTCACATTCAAACTCGAATCCTGGTAGCTACATCTTTACATACCTGGGGTGACTGAGCTCAGAGCCTCGACTTGCTCATGTATGAAATGAGGGTAGTGGCACATTGCTCACAGGGTTGTGAAGAGTAGTTAAGGTCACATTTGCACAAGCTGATGTCTCCCCCACAGGCTATAAGTGGGATCACCTCCCTGGCCTGTGGCTCCAATCAGACCAAGGTAAAAAACTTAAGACAAAACTTCAAACATGGCGGCCAGCCAGCAGGAATAATGCGCTTTCTTGGCAACATTTCAATTGTAAGCAAAAAAAAAAATTAATCTTGACCTATGTTTCATACCTTGTGCAAAAATCTACTCAGTAGGTTACAGACTTAAATGTAAGACTGTAAAAATTTTAGAAAAAAATAGAAAATACTCAGGTTTCTGGGCTCTAGGTCTTAGGTAAAGAATCTTACCCTTGGCTCTATAAGCATGATCTGTACAAGGAAAAATTAATGAATTTTAAAATTTTTTCTTCAAAATTAAAAACCTTTCCCCATGAAAGATTCCGTTATGAAGATAGACAAGCTACAGCATGGGAGACAATATTTGTAAGCTATACATCTGACAAGCAGTTAGTGACTAGAATATGTAAAGAATCCTCGAACTCAACAGTGAAACAGACCACGTAGAAAGTGGCCACCACTTGAAGCAGTGATCATGTGATGCCCTCAGAATTAAAGCCCGAACTACCCCGTGGTTAGCTCCTTCCTCCAACAGGGAGCACATTTAGGTGTTTGAGTCAAAAGAAAGCACACTTACAGTAAGTCCTGGCTTAAAGGCATCAAAGGGTCATAGAAACTTCAACTTGAAGCAAAACAACATAGAATGAAACTAATTTTACCATAGACTAATTTATATAAACAAGAGTTAAGTTCCTGTAGCATTTTTTTCTGTCACAAAAACTTCTAAATAAGCATCCAAAACACTTCTGATACTAAACAATAATTTGTATTTGCTAATTCATTTCTAGCCAACTTATTGTATAAGGGGTTGGTCCTCAGAAAAATGTTTCTTACTCCACCAAGGGAGGATAGAGCTGAGCAGAGAGAAGGGAACTGGAGAAGGAAGGAGAAGAAGGAAGCAGGGTGGAGAGCCAAAAGGAGACCTGGAGGAGGCCCATGGAGCACAGAAACACATGAAGAAGTTGCACTTGCTTCTTGGTCCTGGACTGGTTGAAACAGATGTGGGTGAGAGACCTGTGGTGAGGTTAACAGTGGCAATGCTGATCTTGATTTTGATTTTACTCTTTTCTTCCCAGACTTGCCTGGCTATTTCTGACCTTTTTCTTTTTCTATGGGTCCCTGCTAGAAGGTGCTTTAGATGTGTGGCAGGCTCTCAGGTCTCAGGGGCTCTGCTTTGGACCAACCCTGTTTGGCTGGGCGTTTACCCATGAGGGGATGGGTAAATTTGGGTGCTGGATTTGAAAACTACATTCTTTGTCTTTTCTTTGTTGCACAATAATTGTATTGAAGTTCTTTTCCATTGAAGTTCTTATGCACTAGAGTATGTTTTATTTTGATATGGCAGATGGCAGAACTTATTTAGAGTGGCAGGTTTGGGGGTTTGGGGATACCCCTCTCCCTGTCCTGTAACAATACCAGTTCAGGGTCACGGGTAGCCAGAGCCCATCCTGGCAGCTCAGGGCCCAGGGCAGAAAGCAATCCCAACAGACACCCTTCCCTCGCAGGGTGTATCACACCCACCCCCACTCAACTGGGACAGCTGAGATACCAGAGTGATCCTAATGTGCACCCTTTGGGGTGTGGGTGGAAACCAGAGTACCAAGAGAAAACCCACACAGTGTGCACACTCCATGCAGAAAGTGGCCCCAGCAGGAAGTTGATTTTTTTTTTAACCAACGCTTTAAGTAAACAGCTTTGAATGAAACGACCTTATTTGAGAACCTGACCTGTTGTACTTACAAAGAGCTTGGCAGCTGGTTTTAGCTAATATCTGATTGTTACTCAAACCTATCTTGAATTGAAAAGAAAAGAGACCTTGGGAAAATTCTTTTGCCTAATGCCTGTCATATATTTCTGAGTTTTTTGGCTCCTGCTTTATAAAAGCAACCAGTGAATTAATTAGGGCCTGGCAACGAGGAGGGCGTCTTCTCTGATCAGCATTCTCCAGACAGCCTGCACTCAGACACACCAAAGGCCTTAATTCTTTCTGCAGAACAACTACTTGGACACCACATGCTATCAGATGCTTAGAAAGCACTTTCTGATGAAGTCAATGATCAGAAAAATGTGCAGGGGAGGATTTTACTATATGACTGCACACAAGAAGTCTAGCAATTTCCTAAACAATTGAATTCGGGATAATAGAATGCCAGATTCAGCGTGGTCAGATGCTAAAAATAACAGTCACGGGGACGTTCGCTCTCCGGATGGCTGCAGCCCTGCCTGTAACCTTTGCTCGGGAAGCCGCCCTGAGGAAGATGGGTGTTCCCGTTGGTCCCTCCCCCGCTGCGGGCCAGAGGACCCACGGGCACCCCCTGTGACAGCAGTTCTTCGGGCTGGCCTTCAGCCCATGACCCGAGGAGCTGCTTTCATCCAATCACCTTTCTCAGGAATCGGAATTAAGAAATGCTTGGAAAAGCAGCAGTAAGCAAAGGAAGTAAAAATCAAAAGGTCATGATGGCGAAGGAGGCCATGAGCAACTCAAAGGTGAATGTAACTCCTGAGCAGAGGAAACAGGCAATGGGCAGAAGCAGCAAGTAAGGAGCCAGGACCCCAGGAGTACTCAGGGAGCGCTGACAGGCCCTGGAGCAGCCTTGCGGTTAACTCAGAGCCTGCGGCGCTCCTCGCACCACGGCCACTTACCGTCATGCTTTCCTGAACAGAAAGTTCGCTCCCAGAGAGGATTGTGATGCCAGTTAGCCTGCCCCTCTCTCGCCCCATTGCAGATTAAAGCACAGCCCTAACCTATGCCTCTAAGTCTATCAGAAGGATTAGAAATCTGCTCTCCTCACTAGCAGAAAAAAAAAAGTCAAGAGTCAGGTCAATTCAGCATGACCCCAGCTCCCACACCCCCATCAGTTAAAGACACAGAAAGGTCTCCCAGGTGCGGCGGTGTACTGACAACCTCTGTGTCAGCAGATCATTAGAGCTTCGTCCAGCTCAGACTTCTGCTCCCCTCACTCCCATACTCTCCCCCCCAGTAAGCCCATTAGCTTTGACACTACACACACACACACACACGCACACACACACACACACACACAGAGAGAGAGAGAGAGAGAGAGAGAGAGCGAGAGCAGTGAGGAATGAACAAGCCTGCGGCCAGCTCTGTCCAGGTTATAGCTAACCTGGTCCTCAGCGTTCTCATCAGCAGAATAAGGAACCTGGACTAGAATAGCTGATCCAAACAAGGCCCCAGAGAGTCCAAGTTGTGTGGGGGTGATGGGAAGTGCGCAGGAAGGGAGCAGGGCTGAAGTGCAGGCCTGCCCAGAGCCCCATCAGCATCTTCTGTTTGGCTATAGCAACACATTTGTTATTCTAGGAGGAACTGTTTCTATAAGAGTTAGCAGACCTATATGACTTCAAGTCAAATGTATGTCTGGGGGGCCCTGGCCCAGAAGGTGAAGAGAGAAGGGGTTTTCAGGCTGTGGCAATACGCAGCCAGGTCTGCAGCAGTATATGTACTGACAGACACAGCACCGAGAGTATGGCCATCTTAGCAGAGCTAGGTCACTCCCTAGACAGAGCCAGCTGCTTCTCAATATCTAGTCTCTTCTTCCTCAGTCACCAGCCCATTGTGCAGCTCATCACACTGCTCCTCAGATTAAGACATGTCCCCGCCCCTGCAGCCGGGTGTGGCCACAGGGCTCCGTTCCATACAATGAGACGTGAGCAGGAGCATTGTCTGGGGCTACCAGGGAAACTTTCTGTTTTTTTCTTTTTTAGTTTTATTTTTTATTTCTATATATTTTAAAACATTGTTCATTTATAAACAATGTTTGCTTCCCCCTACTCCCTCAGGTATAGCCCCCCATAGAGTTTCCTTCACCAATGCACCTGTACACCATCACCTCAGTCCCCTGTGCTCCTCCCTCCTTCCCTCCCTCTGATCCCTCTCCCCCCTCTTCCCCTGCAGGATGTCTCTGGTTTATAACTGTCTGTTTGTTTTTGTTTTGCTGTGGTGTGTTTTGTTATTATTTTTACCCCTGATGTCCAGGGAACCTTTCTCAAGGACACTTGTCTCATGGTCAGCAGCCGTGTTAGACTAGGAATGCCCAGGCGGGAGTGACAGACAACAGATAGTGGGGGCTCAGGCACCTGACCACCTTCTCAGACCTGGGCTGGTACCTCCAGATTCTCTTTTGAGCAAAGTATAAACTTTACTCTTGTTTAAACCACTGTTGCTCTGACTTAAGATCACATTCAGTCTGACCCCATCAGGCCAATAATTGGTACTGAGGTGGCAGGTTACAAGAGACAGGACCTAAAATGTGACAACTGTTATTTGAGGAGGTCAATGGCAGCTGACAAGCACAGAGAATATAAGCTGAAACAAGCTGTGAGCCTTGCTATGCAGTAACAAACATTTGGTAAAACTCACCTGTTGTTTGGATGAGACACCATAAGCTGAGACCTGGGTATAGAGGGGTTGGTGGGAAGAGCTCAGAATGTTGGCAGGTAGAGATTGCAATGGTTTTGCAATGGGGCAGCCTTCCTAGGTCAAACTGGACTAGCCAGAATGGCCTTCCTCGTGGGGTGCCCATGACAGAGATTGACAGGGGGCAGGAGCAGCAGAGCTTCTGTGGCTCACACAAGTCATCACTGATCTGTCCCATCTACTGGGGTATGACATGGCACACTCATGTCAGTGGCAGCCCAGCTCTGTAAAACAATGACCCTTTTTGTAATTCAAACATCATAGTTGTGCCTCAAGTCTGAGCTGGACGAAGCTCTCATGATCATAGGCACAACTTGTTATGACCATCTTGTTATGCACCATCTTGTTATGACCTAAAGCTTACAGACTTCAACTAATTAAAAGACAGTCTGGAAGATCTCCCATTAAAAAAAGTTAATAAGGAGGAAAAGCGGCAGGTCCCAGTGAGAACTGAGACAGGGAAGATAAACGGACGACTCCAGCAAACTGCCCGAAGAAGAAAGTTGCCATAAAAGAGGACGAGAAGGGAGGGAAGCGCAGAACCCTGCTCCCCTCCCCCGCCCACAGAGGCGGCACTCTCCGACCGGCAGAGACGAGGGAAACAACAAACCAAAACGCCCAACAAGAAAAACGGATGCAGCAAGTGGGACTGTGAGTGGAAAGGAACTATTTCAGCCACCACACCCCGTGAACGGGAGCTGAGGCGAACCCTGCAGGATCCGCCACGGAGGTGAGCTCCAGGCGCCAGTAAAGAGAGCCCCGCCCACCAGGAGGAGCCCAGCACCAGCACACAGCCCCAGCTGCCTGGTAAGCTTGCGCGAAAGCGGCGCTCGGATTGCAGCTGCCCAGGGCCCTGCGCCTGCGACCTAGGCTTGCGGGGAGACGGCGGAGGCCCTCCCTGAGTGAGCAGGAACAAGGTTCCCAGGCAGGGGAGCGGTATTCAAAAGGCGCCATTCCCGCGCCACTGATCTGGGCTACAGCCCGCGTCCTGGAACTGAGGGCTTTGGAACTGAGACCCGGGCGGAGGCCCTCCCTGAGTGAGCAGGAACAAGGCGCCCAGGCAGGGGAGCGGGATTCAAAAGGCGCCATTCCCGCGCCACTGATCTGGGCTACAGCCCGCGTCCTGGAACTGAGGGCTTTGGAACTGAGACCCGGGGCACGAAATTAGGGGCGTGGGTTCCCCACGACGGTGGGGCACAAGGCAGACACAGCACCCCAAAGCCGTTGAGGTGTACCCTACCATCCCCGCTCTGCTCCCTGTCCCACGGGGTGGAAAATCAGCTCCCCAAGGGCTCTAGGAGAGATCTCTGGTGCCACCTAGCGACTTGACCCCAGCACAGGCTACTGAAGGAGCTAGTGGCCAGCTGGGGAGTTAGCCCACACCGGGCCCCTTCTGAACAAGTAGTCTGAGCCCACAGGGAGAGCGAGCACCCACAGCCGGGGCAGACCAGGCGCGCAGAATAGTGTGCCTGAGACCAGAAGCGCAGGGAGTGTGTCCCACATCACCATTTTAGAACAGGGACATTTCTTCAGTAAAGACTACCTGCAGAAGGCTTCCTCAGGAGCCAGAGGTGAGCGGGGGAAGTTCGCCCACGCCAGACCCCCTCTGGCCTGCAGTCCAAGCCCAGAGGGGAGCAGGAACCCACCGCCGGGGCAGACCAGGCGCACAGGGGAGTGTGTCCCCACATCGGCATTTTAGAACAGGGACCTTTCTCCAGTAAAGGCTGCTTGAAACTGACAGATGACTCCTGGAAGAACCAGAGGGGAACAGAGAAGCCCACCCAAGATGCCGGCAAGTCCCAACAACACAGTGTCCCAACGCATACGGCAAATTAGAAAACAGACAGTAGGGAGGAGAAGAACCACACGCAACCTAGCAACTCTCCAGAGAAAAAGCACACCACAAAAAGAAAGCCAGCCCCCAGATTGCAACGACAATAACTTGGAAGAATTTCTGAGCCTTCCAGAAAGAGAATTTAAAATTGCCGTGATTAAAAAACTGACAGAAGTCATAAAGGAAAACAATGATAAGGGAAAAATAATCAACGATCAGAAGAATGCAATTGAGTCCCTAGAGAGGGAAAACAATGGTCAGAAGAAAGAAATTGAGTCCCTAAAGAGGGAAGTAAAAGAAATGCAGGAGATCAAAGAATTAATGGAAGAACTAAAGAATTCTGGGAAAAGCAATGAAAGCAGAATAGATGAAATGGAAGAACGAATAAGTAATCTTGAAGACACAGAAATAAAAAGAACCAAAACAGAGAAGGAAAGAGAAGTACGAAGGAAAAAGAACGAAGAAAGACTTCGGGAACTATCGGACTCCATGAGGAAAGGAAATATAAGAGTTATAGGAATACCAGAAGGAGAGGAGAGAGATGTAGGAACAGAGAAAATATTCAAAGAGATAATTGAAGAGAACTTCCCAAATGTGAAGAAGGAGCTGAAAATTGATATACAAGAAGCAAGAAGAACACCAAACTTCCACGACGAAAGGAAAAATACAGCAAGACACATAATAGTAAAGCTCCCAAGAATCCAGGACAAGGAAAAAATAATGAAGCTGGCAAGAGGGAAGAAACAGATAACATTCAAAGGAAAACCAATCAGGCTGACATCAGACTTCTCCGAAGAAACACTACGGGCAAGGAGAGAGTGGAGGGACATAGTCAACAGACTCCAAGAAAACAGATGCCAACCAAGAATACTCTATCCCGCAAAGCTCTCCTTCCTCTTTGAAGAAAGAATATGGACCTTCCCAGACAAACAGAAACTCCGGAATTTCATTGCAACTAAACCCCCACTCCAAAAAATACTACAAGGAGTTCTAAAGCCAGAACCTCAGAGCGACGAATAACAATGAAAGAAGGCCAAAAAAAAAAAAAAGTTATTAAAAGAATAAATAAATAAAATCAAAGGAAAGACAAACACAATGGCAAATACAGATGTTAACATATCAATATTAACTCTAAATGTAAATGGACTAAACTCTTCAATAAAAAGACACAGAGTTGCAGCCTGGATTAAGAAACAAAACCCAACCTTTTGCTGTCTCCAGGAAACACATTTAGCTACAAAAGATAAAAATAGGCTCAAAGTTAAAGGATGGAAAACAATCCTACAAGCAAATGGACCAAAAAAGAAAGCAGGAACAGCTATACTTATATCAGATAAAACAGATTTCAAACTCAAAAAGATAAAAAGAGACCCCAATGGTCACTACATTATGATCAAGGGGACAATACTTCAAGAAGAAATAACACTCATTAACATATACTCACCAAACGAAGGAGCACCAAAATATATCAGACAACTGTTGTCCTCTCTGAAAACAGACATCAGAGAAAACACATACGTAGTGGGAGACTTCAACACACCACTATCAACAATGGATAGATCAACAAGACAAAAAATAAGTAAAGAAACCAAAGCTCTAAATAAAGACCTAGAGCAATTGGGCTTAACAGACATCTATAGAACACTAAACCCCAAAAAAACGGAGTACACATTTTTCTCAAGCGCACACGGATCATTCTCCAGGATCGATCACATACTGGGGCACAAGACAAACATCAACAGATACACCAAGATTGAAATCATATCAACCATCTTTTCTGACCATGAAGGCATCAAACTAGAAATAAACCATAAAAAGAAGGCAAGGAACTTTCCTACCTCATGGAGATTAAAAACCACACTACTGGAAGACCATTGGACTAATGAGGAGATCAAAGAAGAAATTAAAAAATTTTTGAATTGAACGACAAGGAGGACACCAATATCCTAAATGTATGGGATGCAGCAAAAGCAGTAATAAGAGGAAAATATATAGCAATAGAAGCTCACATCAAGAAACAAGAAAGAACGCAAAGAAACAACCTAATCTCGAAGCTCAAAGATCTAGAAAAAGAACAACAAGAAAACCCCAAAACCAGTAGAAGAAAAGAAATAATAAAAACCAAAGCAGAAATAAATGAAATTGAAACTAAAAAAACAATCCAAAAGATCAATGAAACCAAGAGCTGGTTCTTTGAAAAAATCAATAAAATAGACAAACCCCTAGCCAGGCTCACAAAGGAAAAAAGGGAGAAAGCACAAATAAACAGGATCATCAATGAAAGAGGAGAAATCACAACGGACACAGCAGAAATCAAAAGAATAATCAGTAACTACTATGAACAGTTATATGGAAACAAGTTTAACAATCTAGAGGAGATGGACAAATTCCTACAACTCTACAATCACCCAAAGCTAGATAAAAAGAAATAGAACACCTAAACAGACCAATTACAATTAGCGAAATTGAAATGGTAATCAAAAACCTCCCCAAAAACAAAAGCCCAGGACCTGATGGATTTACAAATGAATTCTACCAAACATTCAGAGACGAATTAGTGCCTATCCTTCACAAACTCTTCCAAAAAATTGAGAAGGAAGGGACAATACCAAACACGTTCTATGAAGCCAACATTACACTAATACCAAAACCGAACAAGGACAACACAAAAAAGGAAAACTACAGGCCAATCTCCCTAATGAACACTGATGCAAAAATCCTCAATAAAATTTTAGCTATCAGAATCCAACAATGTATCCATAAGATAATTCACCACGACCAAGTTGGATTCATTCCAGGGGCACAAGGATGGTTTAACATCCGAAAATCAATCAACGTTATCCAACACATCAACAAAAAGAAATATAAAAACCATATGATAATATCAATAGATGCTGAGAAAGCTTTCGACAAAGTGCAACACCCATTCATGATAAAAGCCCTTGAAGTTCTTGGGATACAAGGAACATACCTCAACATCATAAAGGCCATCTATGACAAGCCAACAGCCAGTATCATTCTCAATGGTGAAAAGCTGAAAGCAATTCCATTAAGATCTGGAACAAGACAAGGATGTCCACTCTCACCATTGCTTTTCAATATAATACTGGAAGTCCTAGCCAGGGCAATAAGACAAGAGAAAGACATCCAAGGAATCCAAATAGGAAAAGAAGAAGTCAAACTATCACTATTTGCAGACGATATGATATTATACATAGAGAACCCCAAAAACTCCACAGAAAAGCTAATTCAACTCATCAATCAGTTCAGTAAAGTGGCAGGATACAAAATCAACACGCAAAAGTCAGTAGCCTTCCTATACACAAACAATAAATCTGAAGAAGAAGAAATCGAAAAGACCATCCCTTTTGTTATTGAAACAAAAAAAATCAAATATTTGGGAATAAATCTAACAAAAGAGGTAAAGGACCTATACAAAGAAAACTATAAAACACTGTTAAAAGAAATAGAAGAAGACACAAAGAAATGGAGAGACATCCCCTGCTCATGGATTGGAAGAATAAACATTATTAAAATGGCCATCCTTCCAAAAGCAATATACAGATTCAATGCTATTCCAATCAAAATTTCAATGTCATTCTTCAAAGAAATAGAAAAATTATTGATGAAATTCATATGGAATCACAAAAAACCCCGAATAGCCAAAGCTCTCCTGAAAAAAAAAGAAGGGAATGGAGGCATCAGACTCCCAGACTTCAAACTATACTACAAAGCCATAATCATCAAAACTGCATGGTATTGGAACAAGAACAGACATACAGACCAATGGAATCGAATAGAAAATCCAGAAATAAACCCACAGATTTATGGTCAACTAATCTTTGACAAAGGAGCAAAGACTATGCATTGGAGCAAAGAAAGTTTGTTCAATAAATGGTGCTGGGAAAACTGGGTCGCTACATGCAAAAGAATGAAGCTTGACCACCACCTCACACCATACACAAAAATCAACTCAAAATGGATTAAAGAACTAGACATAAGACCTGAAACCATAAAATATATAGAAGGAAATATAGGCGAAACACTACGTGATTTGCACATCAAAGACATCTTTACAGACACATCACCCAAAGCAGTGATAGTGAAGGCAAAGATAAACAGCTGGGACTATATCAAATTAAAGAGCTTTTGCACAGCAAAAGAGACAATAACAAAAACAAAGAGAAACCCCACCAACTGGGAGAACATTTTTGCACCCAACACTAATGATAAAGGACTGATCACAAAAATCTGCAAAGAGCTGATGAGACTCAACAACAACAAAGAAAATAATCCAGTCAAAAAATGGGCAGAAGAGCTTAAAAGAAACTTCTCTGAAGAGGAAATGCAAATGGCCAACAGGCATATGAAAAAATGTTCAACATCACTTGTCATCAGGGAAATGCAAATCAAAACTACCATGAGATACCATCTTACACCAGTGAGAATGGCACATATTAAAAAAACTAGCAACAACAAATGTTGGCGAGGGTGTGGAGAAAAAGGAACTCTTCTGCACTGTTGGTGGGAGTGCAAACTGGTCCAACCACTGTGGAAAGCTGTGTGGAGATTTCTGGACCTACTAAACATAGAGCTTCCATATGACCCAGCAATTCCACTCCTAGGTATTTACCCAAAGGACACAGAAACATCAATTCCAAAGAACACCTGCACCCCTATGTTTATAGCAGCACTGTTTACAATAGCTAAGCTTTGGAAACAACCCAAATGCCCAAAAATAGATGACTGGATCAAGAAGATGTGGTACATATATACCATGGAATATTACTCAGCATTCAAAAAAGATAAACACATGCAATTTGCTGCAACATGGATGGCGCTGGAAGGGATCATGCTCAGCGAAATAAGCCAAAAAGAAAAAGAAAAATACCGGATGGTCTCACTCATAGCAGGAATCTAGAAAACTTAAATAAGGGACCAGGAAAATGAAAAACTATAAGAAAGTGAAAATCAAAATCAACAAAAAACTATGAACCAGAGACACTTTTAGGGGGGCGGGGGCGGAGGAGGGATTGGGTCAGAATGGGGGGCGGCAATTGTATGGGGAATATAACAATAAAATTTATAATAAAAAAATAAATAAATAAATAAATAAAAAAAAAAAGA
>NW_023601466.1:0-19624 GCF_014898055.3 Talpa occidentalis
CCTCTAATCATTTCTTTGCTTCCAGAACTCTGACCCTTGGTTTTCCGCTCCCTCAAAGCCTCTTTGCTAGTTCTTCCTCTTCCTCTGTTCTTAAATGTTAGGAGTGCTTTGACTGTCTCTTGCTGCCTTTTGTCTTCTCCATCCTCTCTACCTCCCCTGAGAAGACCCCAGTTGGGTGACTTAAATACAATTCTTAAGCTGAAGAGTAACCACCTTCCTATATTCATCTTCTCTGCCCACACAGAGGTCTAACTGCCCTCATTCATCTATTACTCATACTTCCCTCCTCAGCCCTTTGAATTTGCTGTGTATTTCTTTCTGCCTGGACTCCCCAAACTTCACATGCTTAGCTCCTGTCTTGTCATCATCCCTCAATTTAAATGTCACTTTGTAATTTCACGCATAACCCTAATTATTAGCTGATATCTTTTGTTAAGTGCCTTTTCTAATTAGAATAAGAACTCCACAAGGGCAGTGACTCTGTGATCGACCATATTTTCAGAGTCTAGAAAGGCTTTTTGGACAAATGAACAGCCTTCTAACTAGCTTCTCAGCTTCAGTTCCTTCTCTCTCAGGTTTTTTTTTCCCCCACAAGGTATCATCTACTTCCTCTACTCCCAATATATACACTTAATGCCTTTAATGGATTCCAGTTGCCTTCTAGAATTAAAATTCCAACTCCTTATGTGATTAAAGACCTTGCATGTGCCACCAGTCCCTGCCTTCAATTCATGCCATGCCACTGTTCTCACCACTCACTGTACACTTCAAGCACACCAAGAGGCTTCCCACCTCAGGTCCCTATGCAGTTATTGCTCCCTCTCATCCTCAGGTCTCAACCCAAACCTCACCTATTTAGGAGTCGCCGCCCCCTGCCACCCTTCCCATCACACAAACAGACACACATCACTTTTGGTTTCCTACATGAGAACCAGCATAATCTATAATTATATTTCTTTACTGGCTATCTACCATAGACTGTAAACTCCAAGGAGAGGCACCTCACTGTCTTTACTTTTTTATCTGCTTGCCCAGCAAAGTACCACCTCACAATAGGCACTCAAATAATTTATGGAATGAACAAACTGAGGTCAGAAGAACACCCTGTATTTTATCAATAAAGCAAACACAGTACTTCCTTTCCTTAGGACGCAAAACGTTTTATCTATATAAACGTTTAGAGATATAAAGAGATATAAAGATATATATCTAGAGATATAAATTGATGATGTAAAAGTCCTTTATCAAAAACAAAGGGAGCTGGGGCCTCCCCAGTGGCGCAGCGGTTGAGCGCTGGGTTGCGAAGCTGACTGCAGCCTCTGCAGCCGGTTCGATCCCCGCCTGCTCCCCGGCCACCGGAGGAGGGTCCTACATGGCGCGCAGACCTCTCCTGCCGCCCGCTGCTCCCCTCAGCAGTGTACTTCGGTCCTTCTGCCTGCTCTGCTCCCCGCTCTGGCTCTGGTGAATTCTCTCACCCTCCCATGCTTCTGACTGTACCCAGTGCATGTATAAACCAAACAAACAAACAAAATAATAAATAAATAAATAAATAAGACATGCCTCTAGAAAATTAAAAAAAAAAAAAAAAAAAACAAAGGGAGCTAACCTTGGACAGGTCACTTAAACTTTTGAGTCTGCTTCCTGGCCTTATAAAAAGGATAATTACTCCCTTGTTGAGTAATTGTAGGGATGAGAAACAACAGACTGCCCAATTTATAGTAGTGCCTGATAAATAGCACATTAAAATAAATTATCGTTAAAGGTACAATTCTAAAATGGCAACAGTTTAATGTTCAATGTAACACCTGGCTGCAAATCCAATGTTTGTCTGTGCACCCCCCACACTCCCTGCCCCACTCCCTGCACAGCCTTCCTCCCATCTCCTCTAGTCACCCAAGCTTCAGTTCCTTCTTACCCAAAGAATAGGATTGGGTGGGAGTTCACCCACACACTAAAGAATCATCATTATCTTGAGAACTCACCTGAAATTTAAAATCATCTCTCAACTTAGAAGGCTGCTTACTTAAAAAAATAAGCTGGTCTGGGGAAAAAAATTGAACTCCCTTGAAACGGTTTAATTTAAAACAGAACCTCAGAGTTGCAAGTGAAAATTTCCAGTAAACCTGTCTGAGGCATCCACCCTGGCTGGGAGTGATTTAAAATGCTGGTGAAAACACAATGAGCATAAATAGGGTAACTGTTGCATTTTTTAAGTAAGCAACCTGCAGAGTAAACCATGTTACTGGCTGGTCTCACTTGCTGGGTGTGGGACAATGAAGCACCTTCTCTGCATAGTATTTGAGATATTTTAGAATAAAGAATTCAGAATACCTAAGTGACCAAGGAGATGAATATATTGTGGAACTTCAGAACTCAAGGACTGACTAGATCAAGAGCCCTGCTGAAGGGTGTACAGGGCTGGACATAAGGGATGTTTCACCAGTGGGGCAAAGCGTTTCCAAAGGCATTACATCCTAATACACATTTTTCCATCCTCTAAGGCTTCCCTTTGAATGTGAGTAATGAATAATGCGTATTTCCTAGATAAAAATTTTATTTAGGGCTAAGGTTTTTGAAAACAGAACAGTAAAGCAAACAAACAAAAGTTCCTGAATACATTTTATTTTGGTTGCTGGCTCAGTTACACGTGACCTTAAAACCTGGTTCTAACACTGAGCAGTGGAATGATCTTGAAAAAGCTGCCTCTCTGAACTTCAGCATGACAGGAACAAATTTACCTAACATCTCACAGGCTGAACACAGTGGCCCAGTTCAGTGTAAACAGGGCACATCCCTGGACCAGGTTTTTCAATGTTACATGAATAGCAGACAGCAGTAAATGGTAGATGGTATAATAAGTCACAGGGTTAATGAGGATTAAATATTTGCCTCTCTAAACCAGCTTGCAGTCCCTCTATTCACAGTGAGATTGTCAAAGACTTCAAAGACACTGGGGCTCACATCTCTAATCCAAAGCTTTAGGTGAGAGAGAGAACTCTCTTGTGCTATTATTTAGAGGGTAGACAAGGGAGAAACTGGAGGAGTAAGTCAAACTCAGGGTGTTGATGTTTCTTCTCAGATGACGAAAATGTTATTAAGGAAAAACTAAAAAACTATAAACACTGAACATGTACCAAGTGAGTTGTTATGTTTGTATCTACAGTCTCATTTATAAAATCAAAACTGAAAAGCTCATTTTGTACCTGAAGAGGCTGGCACAGAGGATGGGCAACTGAGCCGGCATCCACACAGCTAGAGGGTGTTCAAATTCAAATTCTTTGATTAATGTATGGCCCTGCAGAAAGAGAGGGCACTTTCACCACCCATGCTCCCTACCCTTCTCACTGGCAATTCAAGTGCTCCAGGAGAGCAAGGTTAATGGGCTGACAGTAGAAGACAATGGAAATCACCTAATGCAGCGAGCAGGGAGAAAGTTTTTAACACTAGTTCTACTTCCTTCTAAGGGCCTCCAAAAGGGGTAACTATCAACTCAATACTTGAGCACCTTATAAAAGATAGAGTAGACAGAAAAACTGGCTCTGGGAATCCAGAATTTTAATTATATAGGAGGGTGTGGGCATAGGTAGGTGAGATTCACCTGGGCTAAGACTGTGCTTTTTAAGGGCGGCGTCACGGGGACGCCAGCAGAAGCCAAAAAGAAGCTGAGAGAGAAGCAAAGAAGCAGAAGCAGAGAACGCCAGAGAGCCCAGAGAGAGTGCGGATTTGCTGGGAGCTGGGAGGACTGCCAGCCTCCCGGCCCCCCAGCACCCCTGCCTGCCATGTACCTGGTAATCCCAATAAAGCCTGCAAAACCACTGAGGACTCTGACTCCTCCTTTACCCGGTCTGCATGGGATCAGAAAACCTGCACTGTGTCCTGTCCTGCCTTACACATATTCATTTCTATTTTTGCCCACCTTTGTTTCTGCTGAGGAAGGTTTTACTTGTCTCACCTACAACTAATGTTTGATTAGCCCCCTCTTATTAATTGTTTTCACTCGTAACCATTAAATAGATAATGAAACAATCCTAGTGCTCAGGACCTTGCTCTTAGCTCCAGCTGTACTATTCTTTCAGTCCCTCAAATGCCAAGCTCATCTGGACTTAAGGAACCTTCTGTTCCCACCATACCTTCCTCATTTCCTCAAGGAAGACTTTTCTATGTCCTTCTTGCATCTGTACACCTCCCCATAGTTTCAATTCATTCATCTGATTATCTTTTAAGCACTCCTCTCTGCCCACCCTTCTCTAGTTGCTGAGGATTCCAAAGGAACAAAGCCAGACAAGGTCCTCGTATGGCTAGTGATGACATTCTGAGGAAAGGAGCATTCTAGCAGCACTGTGTCTAACCAATTGTCTAACAATTTGTATAATTATTTTTAAAGTATTATTCTCCAGTGGTGAGGGTGTAGAAAGTGAAACAGGAAACAAGAACCACAGTCTACCTTGTAGCTTTATTCCCAGTCTTAGTGCCAGGTAAATGCAATCACTAAGTATTTGCTGAAGTAGCACTAATGATAACTAAGATAACTGGGCTGAGGGGTGGGGGGAAAGACCTCATGTTTGAAAATAACCACAATCATGGTTCCAAGGTGATTAGCAAATTTAGGATTTTGAACCCATATAACCACAGCAACACCTTTAAGGAAAGGTCTAATATTAACATCTCCACTTCAAACATACTAAAGATAATTTTTAAGTTCCAAGAGTACCTGAAAAATAAGAAAAGAATGGTAACAGATAGACGGGTTAGAAACAGAAACATGTTAAAATTGTCAGTTACAACTGCACCAGAAAATCAGGAAGGGAGTGTCTGGAGGATTACTAAAATCATCACTTCCGTCCCTGTCCTGTGTCCAAAGGCACAGGTTTCAATGCCCTCCCAGTGGTTTTGATTTGTGAGAGCTGCAAAGAACACAAGTAAAATCGAAAACAACAAACAGAAGTAAAATCACAAGCAAACACTAGTAATCAAGTAACAGCCGTCTACCAGATGCACCAGGTCTAAGCTGGGCGCTGTGTGCTGCTACTAAGTGGCACAGCCTAAGCAGACTGTAGGGTAAAGAAAATATCAGGCTTTTCTGCCCTTCCGCCATCAGGATAGATGATGGATCCTTGTCCTGAATGCATGCCTGATGGTGGGCACCTGGAATAGGGTGTGGGCATAGGTAGATGGGATTCAGCTGAGCTAAGACTGTGCTTTTAAGGGCGGCGTCACGGGGGGACGCCAGCAGCACCAGCACAGCAGCAGCAGCAGCCGCAGCCGAAGCCGAGAAGCAGCAGAACGACGCTAGAGAGCCCAGATAGAGTGAGGACTTGCTGGGGGCTGGGAGGCCTGCCAGCCTCCAGCCCCCAGCCAGCACCCCTGCCTGCCATATGCCTGGTGAACCCCAAATAAAAAACCTGCAAAACTACTGAGGACTCTGACTCCTCCTTTACCCGATCTGCATGGGATCAGAAAACCTGCCTTGTGCCCTGTCCTGCCCCTTACAATTGGCGTATGTCGGCAAGATCCATGCAGACGGGTATTGGAGCCCTCCGAAGACCTGGAGGGACTAAGGAGAACAGATTTTGCCTGTGACGATGCTGGAGGCACCATGGCGGTATAGAAGATGGATACGTCCACGAGCTACAGGATGAGACCTGGCGTGAAGGAGACGCCCGAAAGGACCAGCCAACGACACCGGAAAGGACCAGCCAACGACACCGGATAGGACCAGCCAACGACACCGGAAAGGACCAGCCAATGACCCCTGAGGCAGCAGGCCATTGCTGAAGCAGGGAGAGGCCAATGGGACTGATAGACTGATGAACTGATGATTTTGGACTGACAATCCCGCCAGAAGGCGGAGGACCTTAGCAGGTTATGTTTATTTTTTGAGAATCTGGGGGTGGCCAGTGGGCCTAGATGGCCAAAAGCAGCCTGTGTATGCCCAGTGGCCAGGTGGAGGAGAAAAGCCAACTAAGGTGGCAAAAGCTGGTACTGATGCTAAGTTGAGAAGCCCTAAAGCGGCTGTTAAGCAGCCTGGGTATGCTGAAGCCCTGTGAGTCTCGTAAAATCACCTATGGGTGATGCCCTGCTCATTCTTGAGTGAGGGTGAGGAGCTGAGGAGCCCGTCCTTGGGGGACGGGTGGGGAATGTGGCTTGGGGTGGAGCCCAAGCCAAATGCAAAGTTTGGATCCCCAACCCATGTGCTTGTGCAGTGGGTTGGCTTGAGAGCAGGGGTCTGTGAGTCGCATGGGTGGCCATGAAGGCCGAGTGTTGGAGCGACTGCAGACAGAAACCTGAGGGTTGGCGATTACCCCCAACAGAATAAAATTGCCAATCCCAGAGCTAGTGCATCCTGGGGGTGGATGCTGTGTGCCTTGTAGCCGAGACTACAGCCAGAGAAGGTCAGGAAGCCTGACGGCTCCTGGTGTGTTATAGCAGATGCCGTGTGTGATTTCCCCTCCCTCGTATGAGCAGTGCCTTCGGCAGCAGATTTGGTGGCTCATCTGCTGGTACCAATAATTGTCTTTTGCACTTGGTTGGTGCCCTGCCTGGACTTATTTGTGTTCTGTTGTATTTTGTTATGTGTATTTTGTTATTTGATGTATTTGCTTTTGTGGGCCATGGCTGCATTGTTTGTTTGCTTAGAAAATTGTGTATATATGTATAGACTGTATGGCAGAAAACCCTGAGGGGGTGGACTGTAGGGTAAAGAAAATATCAGGCTTTTCTGCCCTTCCGCCATCAGGATAGATGATGGATCCTTGTCCTGAATGCATGCCTGATGGTGGGCACCTGGAATAGGGTGTGGGCATAGGTAGATGGGATTCAGCTGAGCTAAGACTGTGCTTTTAAGGGCGGCGTCACGGGGGGACGCCAGCAGCACCAGCACCAGCAGCAGCAGCAGCCGCAGCCGAAGCCGAGAAGCAGCAGAACGAACGCTAGAGAGCCCAGATAGAGTGAGGACTTGCTGGGGGCTGGGAGGCCTGCCAGCCTCCCAGCCCCCCAGCCAGCACCCCTGCCTGCCATATGCCTGGTGAACCCCAAATAAAAAACCTGCAAAACTACTGAGGACTCTGACTCCTCCTTTACCCGATCTGCATGGATCAGAAAACCTGCCTTGTGCCCTGTCCTGCCCCTTACACAGACAAAGAGACAAAAAGGCATGAGAGAACAGCAGAAGGTTTTGGAGTACAAACTGTTAAAATAACAATATGACTAAGGAGGAAAGGGGAGAGATTTCACTTTCACCTAGTAATAAATTAACTTTTTCCTGAAGTGGTAACTGTTGTAAACAACTGAAAAGCATACATAATAATCACAAGTTAAAAATGTACTTGGAAACTCCCTGGTTTCAACTAGTCTATGACAAATATCTGCAGAGGGACCTCAGCATCTGCTATGAAGTTCAGGAAAAGTAATTCTAACCAATGGAATTGTGCCAAATATCACCCTGGGGGTCTGACCAATTAAAATGGCTGCTTCTGAGTATGGCGGTTAAGAGAGATGACAGATTGAACACTGCAGTAGAGAAACCTACACATTTAATTTCAGCCCAGGCATTCTGCCCCAAAGGGTGAGTCAATCAGGAAGGCAAGCGGTGCGGAGTAAATTCGTCTAACAATGCTGAAAACAGAATAAAGAGACCTGCAGTTTAATTACCACACAGTCCTTCCAGCAAATCTGATGACAAAGCTCATCAAAAATGAAGAGACTCTGATCCCCCTGTATTCTTGCACAAGAAACAGGATTTACCAGATAAGATTTTCTGGGACCTTCTGATTGAAGCAGCTTTCAGGAGATATTACCACAGCGACTGACTAATGGGTAATCAGGATAAAACACATTCAGGATTCCAGAGGGTTTCTTATACTCCTATGCTCTGGAAAAAGGTAGCTAGCCCCTCAGGAGAGGAATTCAATCTAGAATGAAAATTATGCAGTTTACCTTTGCCTAAGTAGGCGCCACAAAAGTTACTGCAGTGAAAAGTACTGTGGTGTGGGATGACAAGGACTCCAGATTCCAGTGTTATTTAATCCCTGTTTTCCACAAAAACAATGGAACCGGCTGAAAGGCTAACTGAAAGAATTAAATTAATGCACGCCAAGCATTTCTCCAGAGCCTACCACATAAAATGTGTCCAATAAATATAGGCCTAGAAATAAATATTTTTTAAGTTTCTTTAAAGAGACACTCTATCCCCTATCTACTTTCCTTAAAAAAATAAAAATAAAAAAAATTGATAGCTTTAATCAGGCCCAAACTAGTTTCCCAATGATCCTCCAAAAATTAAATGATCCCAGGCTCTTCCCACCAGCTTTTATTTTAACAATCCCCAAATAATTTCTCTTAGAGATGGTAAGAGTGGTGTATCATCTGTGCAGCCCTCGCTGTTACACTTCTTCCCAATTCTACGCCACTGCTAAAGAGTCTCACTTTTCCCACACTCCAGCCAGTTTAGATTTTCTCCCTTAGTTCTTCAACTCCTCTAACCACCAAATTCAGAGAACACCTGGCTCGCATGGGTGCTCCTAACTGCTTGCACCGCACCTTAGATGGGATTGTCATTAACCCAGGATGAATACAGATTAAGTGCCCCCTTCACCTACGGACCTTTCGCTTGGTTGGATGTTTGATCTCAGTCTGAAAATTATGCTTTCTAAAATATTTTCTGTGCCTCCCTGGTGGCGCGAGGGGTTAAGCACAGCACTATGAAGCCATCCGCAGCCTCTGTAGCATGAGTTCGATCCCCGGACGGCCAGACAGCTAACCCACATGGCGCAGCAGACATCTCCTGTCTCACCCACTGCTCCCCTCAGCAGTGTATTTCAGTCAGGCAGCTGTTCTGTTCCCCACTCTATCTCTGGTGAATCCTCTCACCCCCTGTACCTCTGGCCTGGATCCCAGTTTTTGTATGCATAAATAATCTTTAAAAAAAAATATTAAAATGTTTTCTGCTCCTGTCAGGATATGATAGGCCCAGTATATACACCAAAAAGCAGAAACGGAGATTTTTAGTTCACTAGTGCCACAAAGAAACCTTTGTATTCTCACCATCCTTTCTCCTTGTGAAGTACACCTGTCTTTAACCCAGTTT
Organism: Talpa occidentalis; assembly: GCF_014898055.3. NCBI lineage: Eukaryota > Metazoa > Chordata > Mammalia > Eulipotyphla > Talpidae > Talpa > Talpa occidentalis. The sequence goes on from NW_023601466.1 coordinate 9,086, forward strand.
CAGGATTTACACTTTGCCCACATATCCCACAACAAAGTGCAAACTGGCCCATATTCACCATTCACTGCAGACTTACGCAAAGATACTTGTACTGGTATCAGGAAGTAGTACTGTTCTAGCTGATGTTGAGATGTTCTGCTACTTTACCTATTTGCCCATTGAATTTCAAAATGGAATGACAGTCTTCTTTTGATTGTGGCAGGGATATAGAATAGAATGCACAAAAAACAATACCCAGGCCTTTATTTTACCTGCCCCCATTCATCTGTTTACAGTTTAGAGACCATCAGAATGGACTGTTCTGGAATAACTTAAGCGGTTACGACAATCCAGTAAGATCCCAAGATTATTCTCCACAGTTGTTATTCTACACCCAAACCTGTCCTATGAACACAATTCACAGTAGGAAGCAGTAAGGAATAGAAGAAGGATCAGAAAATAGAAATTGCTAAGATTGTTTACCAGTTGAGTGACTCCCAAGCAAATTATTTAATCGCTTCTTCAGAAATCACCTAGGGGGTAAAAAGAGTTGAGCAGTGAGCATTAGATCCACCCACTAATACTCAAGGAGATTTTCAATGCAAAGACTAAAAAGGTCCAGGGGTAATTTGCAAACTACTACCCTCAGGAAATACTCAAAAGGTATGCTAGAAATCCTGGAACCCAACATGAGGAACCTGTAATTTAAAAGGCTAGTGACCTAGAGGCTAAGGTTTCCTATTGCTATGACGAATAAAAAAAACAAAACAAAACAAAACAAACAAAACAAAACAAACAACAAAACAGCCAATCACAGTTTGAATCCCACATCTACCAAGAGAAACAGACCATTCGGTGGCTCATTTTATAAAACATGTGGATGCAATATGGTATAAGCAAGGAAAAAAACACCATGCCCTGAAGAAGGGCCTCATCCCGAAAAGACGTGCACCTGTGTAAGAAGGCAAGGGCAATGAAGGAATGGCTGCTTTAGCTCCTTTTCAACAAGAAACAGTCTTTTTCCACCAAGCTCAAGTACTACAGAAGTCTAGCTCTATAACCACACCAGGTTTCAAAACACAAACACACAAGTCACAGAAAAGACAAGCACATCCTGTTTGCACTCAACTTCCTGTTCTAAGCTGCCTGATCTCTATACTGCTGCTCCCTAGTCACAAATAGGTAACCTTTTATATTCTATATCCATTGGCAACTGGTTCACTACACTGTATATTAGTAATAATAAAATATATTATTCTATGAGATAGTAAAAGAGCCACCTAAGATACATCAAAAACTAATCCTGAGGCTCTAAGATGCTTTCTGGATTTCCCAGGTTCCTACTGATATAGGCTCTATGAGTAAATAATAATAAAAAGTATAAATACTGCTGAGAGTAAAAAAAATTAAGCCTGAAACAAAACTTGGAATATGCAGGGTGGGAAAAAGAACACACAAAAAAACTGCAAATGGTTTTATTATTAAACACTGGCCCTTTTTCAGCCAAACCTTACTGAGCAGTCTCCCAGAAGGGGAACACCCCAAGCGACCAACAGTTAAAAGGGGCCCTTCCAGTGAACAGTGTCCTCAAATCCAACCTGCTACCAATGAAAGGCTACTTTTCAGCACTGCAAAAGCTTTCTTTCAGTTTCAGAGACCCAAAGTTTCCATTTCAGGTGAAACTTCCATTGTTTTCAAAGAGCTAGAGATTTCCCCAGACCACATACAGTATTAAAAGTAAAGGGCAGGGCCTCCCCGGTGGCGCAGTGGTTGAGCGCTGGGTTGTGAAGCTGCCCGCAGCCTCTGCGGTGCCTGTTCGATCCCGGGCTGCTCCCTGGCCACTGGAGGAGGGTCCCACATGGCGCGCAGACCTCTCCTGCCGCCCGCTGCTCCCCTCAGCAGTGTACTTCCATTCTTCTGCCTGCTCTGCTCCCTGCTCTGGCTCTGGTGAATTCTCTCACCCTCCTGTGTTCTGACTGTACCCAGTGCATGTATAAACAAAAAACAAACAAACAAACAAATAAATAAATAAAACAAAAACATGCGTCTATTAAAAAAAATAAATAAATAAAACAAATGTCATTAAAAAAAAAAAAAAAGTAAAGGGCAATGAATATTCCAGTTTTAATAGACGTATCACTTAGCCTTCGTGGGTCTGTTTTCTGATCTGGAAAAAAAGAGAGCTGAACTACATAATTTATAATGTTTCTTCCAGCTGCTTCAAAAAACTCTGGAATTCAACACTAACAGTGGAAGCTTCCGTAGCTTCCTGCATTATTCTTCGGTGAAATAAGATGCCACTAACATCTCATATCGAACTGTGTAAATATATGCCTTGACATTATCTCCCAAGCACCTAAGGACTTTCCCCTTAAAAGGTGGATCAAGGAGTTTCCCACTTGAAAGCAATATATACTAATAAATCTTAAGGATTATTTTTCACACATGCTCTTTTTGTTCACCACCAGATTCCCAAGCTGGTCATATGATTTCCAGAGAAAACAGAATCTCAAAAGGATGGAGAAAATCTGACCAGCAGCATGTGGCACTCCCACATGATGACTGCTAATGAGAAAGAATGAGGCAAATCTGGATAAAAGAAGGGAGTGATGAAGACAGTTAGGTGAGACAGTGCAAGGGTAAACAGCAAAGCTAATAGAAAAGGAAATGGGAAAGAAGAAAAGCAAAGGGGGAGGGGGACCTAAATCAATGTGCAGAAACTTAAAATTGAAATTCTGCTTATCCATCCATCCATTCATCCAAGAGATATCGAATGCTGCTACAAAGGTCAACCAGACAGATATGCTATGCTTGGTGAGCTTACGGTCTACTAGAAGAGATAAAGACATGGACACAAACTATTGAATTATACAGAAGGCATATTATGCCATAAAGGAGACATAAAAGAGACTCTTCTCTATGCAACCCAGGAAGAGGTGGTGATTACTCTTGGAGAAGGATCAGACAAGGAGGCATCATAAGAAGAAAGACAGTTTTAAACACAACAGGAACAAGGACACCCAAGTAGGAAATCAAGGACATAAGGCACAGTGGATAAACCCATTTGAGTGGACATGAGGGAAAGGACAGCTAGTGATCCAGAAAGCCAAAGAGCCATGGCCAAATTGGACAGCTGGACTGGTGCTAGACTAAGTTTTCCAAAGCCAGTCTCAGAATTTGAATCTAAATCCAGTGGAAGAGGAAGGGCTGGGCAAGGGGTTGGGGATGGGGAAGGCTGACAAACAAGCACTGGTTGAATCTCATAAATTGACCAACAAAGTAAACATAATAAAATCAACACAAAATCAGTATGCACAGATATGTAAAGTCCCTCCAAAGGGACATAAGGCCTTCCCAACCAAAGGCAAGACAACAAGAGGACAAAAAGGTTTGGGTGATGTTATTTATATAATTAAACAAGAAAAGGACAAGATCAGAATGTGGTCAACAAAGAAACTTAAGAAAATTTAGAAAGAGGTCCTCTCTGGTGGTGCAAGGGGTTAAGTCTCATCACTATGAAGCTATGGGCAGCCACCGCAGCAAGAGTTCGATCCCTGGCCAGGGAGATAGCCCACATGGCGCAGCACACTACTCCTGTCTCGCCCACTGCTCCCCTCAGCAGTGCATTTCAGTGAGTCTGCTTGTTCTCCTCACTCTGTCTCTGGTGAATCCTCTAACAGCCCCTCCCCGCACCTCTGGTCAGTATCCCAGTTCTTCTACGTAAAAATAAATAAAATCTAAAAAAACAAAAAACAAAAAAAAAACCACCAAAAACCTAGAAAGAACAGAGAGGCCCACACTGGAGTGAGGCAACATACCATCTTCTCTGCAGTGGGACAAGTTTCTTTCATGAAGTTTAAATGGGAAAAGCATAAAGTAGCAGTTAGGATGGCATGGCGTCTTTGTCATAGGGATTTCGCTTCAATCTCTCTCCAGACTTTTACCAGCTTAGAAAGAGCTTTTGTTTTCCTCATTTGCAAACTGAAGAAAATTGTGCCTGTCTTGCAAGAGAACCACTGAAAAATTAAGTAAGTGTCCTACCATACACAAGGGACTTAGCACAATACTTGTCTCATAGTAAGCAATCAATAATCTTAGTTATTTTTTTAAAAAAGATTTTGTAATAATCTTTTTTTGTAATCTTAAGCCTTTTTGGCTTTATTATTCTCCCCCCCAAACTAATCTATTGTATTATTCCATGCTCACCAAGAAAGCATGACATTACTAGATTTCATTTTTAGATTTCTTGAAATTAAAAAAAAAAAAAAAAAAATCCCAGCAAAATCCAGAATCCTGGTAACAGGAAAGGAATACTTCATTCTAAAATAATAAATTGGCATTCCATTCTGAACAGAATCATTTGAGTCTGAACACAGTCCTGTCTCCAAAAAAATCAATTATTTCCAGGTACCAACAAAAATGAGTCTTTGAGTGTCCTGAGAATCAGACTGAAAAAACAAGAGTGACCAAAACCTTCCAAGAGGTCTTCCTAAGAAGCCAGACGGCACCTAACACCACTCTCCAGCTACAACAAGCCAACTAGTACAACTCCTTCCCATATTTCACTTTCCCGCCGTGCACGCCCTTCGATAGTGCGCTACAGAGAAGTACTTATCTTCCCCTCTCTAACCTTCTGGAAGCCAAAGAACCCATCACATCCACTTTTATAGTCCTCCCTCTACCTCCCAATATACCGAAATAGAATCACAATAAATACTTTAAACAGAACTTCAAACACTACTTTCCTTAACAACACAATCCATTGCAATCCGCCATCCTGTACTCTGGGGCCCTCTGCTGTGTTACTGACGTCTTACTCTACGTTTTTCTTCCCCTCTTCTGCTACCCTTCCCAAACTCTCCATATTAGAGCTACCAGGTATTACAGAAAAGTCCGAAGATATATACTTGGTTCACGACAAATACATATAACTGGGAACAAGCCATCCCTGTGCTCTGAAATCTTTTGTTCATCTCTATTTGATGTCTCCATAGCGACTTTCCAAAGGAATATGCCTAGAGTCAGAACTCATAGTCTTCTTCATGCGTGACCCCTGCCAGGTGCTAAACTTTCCTCAGCTTCATTCTTTTTATCTGTAAAGTAGAAATGAGGTGATTAATGCAAACCTATAAATGCAAAAAAGGGGAACATCAGTTTTCCACTTTGTCTACTTTATCTTCCAGCCCCTATGCCCTTTTCCACTCCCTTCCTTCTTTGTCTAAAAGCTAGAAGTCTCCTCACCTCTTTTACCTGAACTGTTTCTTTCTTTTTTTTAATGATTCATTTATTTATGCATACAAGAGCTGGGGTGCAGGCCAGAGGTGCGGGGGGTGAAGGGATTCACCAAGACAGAATGGGGAGCAGAACAGGCAGAGTGACTGAAATACAGTGCTGAGGGGAGCAGCGGGATATAACACGTGGGTAGCTGTGCCATGTGGGTAGCTCCCTGGCTGGGGATTGAACTTGTGCTGCAGTAGTTGCGGACTGCTTCATAGTGCTGAAGCTTAACCCTTGCGCCATCAGGGAGGCCCTTGAACTGTTTCTTTTGAGAGGTGGTGGCACCATGGGAAGAGCACGGGAAACAAGTCCCACTGGTGCGCAAACTAGTTATGAACCAGGCGTTGACCACTGCAAAGCAGACAGAATTAGGAATTGCTGTGAGAATCAGGAAAATATGATAAAGCATGGAGAGAGGCGAGAGGAAAGAGGAGGGAAGAATAAGGTGATAAGGCTTTCTAGTAAAACAGACCTAGTTTTAAATTCCAGTTCTACTATTTAACCATGTGTGCCCTCAGGCAAGTTAAAATCTCTAGTCCTCAGTTTCTTATCTGCAAAATGGGGGAAATAACTTCACAAAGTTCTCAAGGGGGTTTAAAACAGAGTGCTGCCTACTTGGCAAGTTGATTTCCTTTCCTCTTTATCTCTTTTTTCCTTTCCAACTCAAAAGCTCTCCCTCATTTACTAGACTAGTAGAGAACTCAGACCATCAGTCTAAAAAAGAGAAACTAGCAATTTCCAATATATCTATATTTAACAGCAAGTTAGATAATACTATACAAGAATACTGAGCTCTCAAATATAACAGAGTAGGAAGGTAAGATTAAAAATATACATAAACTAAATTGTAATATTTCCTTCCCACACTTCAAAGGAAGGTCTTATATAGTCCTTGAACTTCGAAATTCATTTGGGAGGTCATTACACTATGACAAACTGTTGATAAACAAGGATAAACAGTTTTGGTATAATTCCTAGCACAGTTACTGACAGAGTAGACACTCAGTAAATATTAATCCATCACAATTTGTTTCTTTTTTTAATCTTCACAGACATGCTTCTCTGCGCACGTGTGTGCAAAGTGAACTCTGCTCGGTCTCCCTTTCTCTTGCATTAACAATTTTCCCAAGCGAGTAGTAGGTACTCTGATTTCCTCACACATCACACACTTGATCATTCACTTCACTTCACTCTACTAAAAGCCCTTTCTCCAGAGTGACCAGGGATATCCCGATGGTTAAATGCATGGTGGCTTCCTAAGTCCTCAACCTTCAAGGCCTCCCCTGCAGGCCCTCTTACGATGACCTACCAGGTGGGTGCTTCAGTCTCTTTTCCAGGCTCCCTCTTCTTTAGCTCCCAATACAACTGCAATGGCTTAACTGTCCTTTGACTTCAAGGATTTGTCTTTCTCCCAGTTCCTTTCCTCACTCCTCCTTTTGCCCTTTAACTATTGTCCTGGACTCTGCACTAAGCATTCCGCCATTCCTTCTCTAGTGAATTCTATTGGTTTTAAAATATAGCCTGCAAATACCCCATATTCACTTTGCTCACTGCCATATCCCGCCCTATATGCTATTATATCCTCAAAAACTAGAGCAAACACCTCCTTATTTATTGGTCCTATATCTGCTACCTCCATTCTCCATGAAGTCATCAAGGTAAACTGCTTGTTAATCTCCTGTTTTTGAGGTTTCGATGGTTTCCATCATCCCCTTTTGTACCTACCAAGGCTTTTTTCCCACAAAGGCCCAATGTGATGTGCGCTCTCCCCACTTTGCCTTATATTGTTCCCTCTCACTTCACTCTGATCCCTTGGTGGTCTCCTTTCCGTTCTTCAAAAATAACAAATTACTTATTGCCTCAGGCCTAGCAGACTTGTGGTTATGGGTCATTCTCCACAGTTGTTTCCCCTCCCCTCCAAGTTGGCTTCTTATCAGCCAAATTTCAGCTCCTTTCCCTGTAACTCCATTGTCAGGCAAGCAGAGACTCAGTAAGTATTTGCTGAATGAATAATCAGGTTAACTTCCGAATCTAAATATCTGGACTGGACTTACCCTTCAGTTTAAGTACCTCATTCTAACTGCCTGCTAGATGGCCACACCTCAATTGAGTATACCAAGTACACTCAAAATCAAACCTTTCACCTTCTCCAAAAAGGTTTTTTTTTTTTTTTCATTTTCTGAACCACGTGAGTAAAACAATCCACTTTCACTTCAGAACTCTGAATTTCCCATCATTTGCTCCAAAATTCTAATCACCCTTTAAAATTGAATTCAAATATCCATTCATGCAATCAATCAATCACTTATTCATTCAACAAATACCTACCTAGTGCCTTTTATGAGGCACTATGTTAGATACTGGAAAGCAAGCAGATATATTTGTCTATTACACATCAAATAATCATACAAATGTTTGATTATAAACTAAAAAAATGTCTAAGAAGGAAAAATGCTAGAGACTATGAGGAAAAACAGGTGAGTAATTTAGAGACAATGTGCTGATTGAATGAGACCTCTATAAAATGGGAGGGTAGAACGTGCCAGGCAAAGGGGTCAGCTGAACCCTTCACAGGGACCAGCAGGTCTATCTTAAATATGCTACCTTCAAGTATTATGCCTATCTGGATTTGTCTTGTTCCCTTCCCCAGCCCCATTCTCCTTTTACTGACAGTTACCTGAAAGGACATAGAGTGTGTCTCTTACATGCCAGCACCCTTTGGCCATGCTGATTCACATGTTTGGCACTTAAGGAGTCTATACTTACAAAAAGCTACCAGATGATGCTGACAGAGTTATTCTTGTAACTCATATGCTCAAACTCCCCATTCAATAGACAGGTACTGATTATTCTCTCATTAAAATCTATAAGGTTAGTGTGGTAAATTGTTTCCCAAAGTACTATTCCCCAAATTATAATTCCGATCAGACTGCATGCCCCTTTGCAGTGTGACTCTAACACTTTACCCTCCAGCAGGTGGAGGGGTCCATGTCTCTTCCCCTTGAATGTGGGCTACATACTTGTGACTTACTCTAACAAAAGGGTGCCTAAGTGATGTTTGACTCCCAGACCTATCCTTAACAGGCCCTGTAACTTTCATTAAGGTCCTCTTAGAAGTCAAACACCATGTAAAAGGAATCCTATTGACAGAGACGAACCTCACAGAGTGAACCAGGTTTCCCAGACAAACACGAGCACCCAGATATTGAGTGAAGCTATGCTGGATCCTCCAGTACTCTAGTCATTGAAATGTTTCCCAACTTTGACTATCAAATTACTCCTTCATCCAAAGAGCACCTGCACCCCTATGTTATAGCAGCAGCACTATTTACAATAGCTAAGCTTTGGAACAACCCAAATGCCCAAAACAGATGACTGGATCAAGAAGATGTGGTACATATACACAATGGAATATTACTCAGCATTCAAAAAAGATAAACACATGCAATTTGCAGCAACATGGATGGAGCTGGAAGGGATCATGCTCAGCGAAATAAGCCAGGAAGAAAAATACCGGATGGTCTCACTCATAGCAGGAATCTAGAAAACCTAATAAGGACCAGGAAAAAAAAACTACAAGAAAGAAAAAATCAAATTCAACAAACAACTATGAAACAGAGACACACTATGGCGGGGAGAGGGGAAAGGAAGGATTGGGGTCAAAATAAGGGGGTTGCAATTGTATGGGGAATATAAAATAAAAAATTAGAAAACAAAACTAAACAAAATTACTCCTTCAGTTTAAGCCCATTGCTTTAAATCTTTGAAATACATGAAAAATAATAAAAGTCCCCCTGGCAAAAACTATTATTGTACTTGAAAACAGCAATCAAAGCTGTCCTATAACTCTTCCTTCTCTAGGCTAAAATCTCTCTCTTTTTAACTTAAATAACAGAATTTATTTATTTATTTTTAAGATTTATTTATTTATTTATACAAGCACTGGGTACAGTCAGAAGCGTGGGAGGGTGAGAGAATTCACCAAGCCAGAGCAGGAAACAGAACAGGCAGACTGACAACATACACTGCTGAAGGGAGCAATGGGTGGCAGGAAGGTCTGCACGCCATGTGGGACCCTCACCCGGTGGCCGGGGATCAAACCGGCGCTGCAGAGGCTGCGGGCAGCTTCACAACCCAGCACTCAACTGCTGCGCCACTGGGGAGGCCCACAGAATTTATTTTTAACTTTTTAATCATCTTTGATTATCTTCTCCTAAGTACGAGGGGGCTAAAATTGGATGTCATGTGTCATTATCTAACAGATTATTTTCCTTATGGAAATAATATAATACAGAAAGATGCCCTTATGGTTCATCTTTCTATAATCAATTTTGCATAGTTCAAAATATGGCAAGTTGTGACGTACCTTACAATTTAATCACTAGAATTACTGTGAAACTATTTTGCTCTCAACAATCAGCTCATTCTGTTTTGTGCGGGCTCCCTTCACTCATCAACTGGTCCAATGTAACTACTACAGTAGGGCTTAACAAATTCTAGATATTTTGAAGCAAAATAGAAAGTTTTAAAAGGTTGCATTGCAATGCACCATTAATGTCAATGAAGGTCTCTAACCATGGTCTAGGTCATTCTATAAATCAGCAAACTCCTCTCCTCTTCTTTGATGATACGGTAGCCTTGTAAAGGCAAGATCTTTAGCACGTGACTATTTAGCAAAGGCACCCTTTTGTAGAACCAATAGGGTATATTTAACTACAAAGAGACAAACCACTTCTCGATGCAGTGTAAGAACAGGTTTTCTCTCTGAGTCTTAACCTGAATGTAGACTTCAATGTCAGAAGTAGCTTTATAATTACAAGTAAAATAGGATATATAAAGACTACCCCCATCACAGGGTTACTAGAGGTATAGTATAAAATGATACAAGTGAAATAATTTTTGTAAAGTACTATAAAATGTTATGTGATATTTTGTAACTAGTTTCAGCAAGCCCTATAAACCTCAAATTAACTTTGAATGGTTACCTTCTGTTTCCACGCGTGACATGTACAACAGGCAGCCATGGATTCAAGTTCATCAAATAAAAATATGCCATCTTACAAGGGAGCTGAAGAATCTTCTGCTACTGCCAAGATGTTTGGACTAGTAGTTTGACCCTAAGACCTATTTTTCAACAACTGTCTGATGATTCTAAGTTATAGGACTAGATCCAGGGAAGAAACTCAACATTCCAATGGAAGGGACAGTGCCTCAAAGACTAGGAAATAACGCTAATAAGGAAAAAGACTACCTAAGGAAGTCAGAGGAGGTTTAACACAAGAA
>NW_023601467.1:5000-35000 GCF_014898055.3 Talpa occidentalis
CCTAACCCTAACCCTAACCCTAACCCTAACCCTAACCCTAACCCTAACCCTAACCCTAACCCTAACCCTAACCCTAACCCTAACCCTAACCCTAACCCTAACCCTAACCCTAACCCTAACCCTAACCCTAACCCTAACCCTAACCCTAACCCTAACCCTAACCCTAACCCTAACCCTAACCCTAACCCTAACCCTAACCCTAACCCTAACCCTAACCCTAACCCTAACCCTAACCCTAACCCTAACCCTAACCCTAACCCTAACCCTAACCCTAACCCTAACCCTAACCCTAACCCTAACCCTAACCCTAACCCTAACCCTAACCCTAACCCTAACCCTAACCCTAACCCTAACCCTAACCCTAACCCTAACCCTAACCCTAACCCTAACCCTAACCCTAACCCTAACCCTAACCCTAACCCTAACCCTAACCCTAACCCTAACCCTAACCCTAACCCTAACCCTAACCCTAACCCTAACCCTAACCCTAACCCTAACCCTAACCCTAACCCTAACCCTAACCCTAACCCTAACCCTAACCCTAACCCTAACCCTAACCCTAACCCTAACCCTAACCCTAACCCTAACCCTAACCCTAACCCTAACCCTAACCCTAACCCTAACCCTAACCCTAACCCTAACCCTAACCCTAACCCTAACCCTAACCCTAACCCTAACCCTAACCCTAACCCTAACCCTAACCCTAACCCTAACCCTAACCCTAACCCTAACCCTAACCCTAACCCTAACCCTAACCCTAACCCTAACCCTAACCCTAACCCTAACCCTAACCCTAACCCTAACCCTAACCCTAACCCTAACCCTAACCCTAACCCTAACCCTAACCCTAACCCTAACCCTAACCCTAACCCTAACCCTAACCCTAACCCTAACCCTAACCCTAACCCTAACCCTAACCCTAACCCTAACCCTAACCCTAACCCTAACCCTAACCCTAACCCTAACCCTAACCCTAACCCTAACCCTAACCCTAACCCTAACCCTAACCCTAACCCTAACCCTAACCCTAACCCTAACCCTAACCCTAACCCTAACCCTAACCCTAACCCTAACCCTAACCCTAACCCTAACCCTAACCCTAACCCTAACCCTAACCCTAACCCTAACCCTAACCCTAACCCTAACCCTAACCCTAACCCTAACCCTAACCCTAACCCTAACCCTAACCCTAACCCTAACCCTAACCCTAACCCTAACCCTAACCCTAACCCTAACCCTAACCCTAACCCTAACCCTAACCCTAACCCTAACCCTAACCCTAACCCTAACCCTAACCCTAACCCTAACCCTAACCCTAACCCTAACCCTAACCCTAACCCTAACCCTAACCCTAACCCTAACCCTAACCCTAACCCTAACCCTAACCCTAACCCTAACCCTAACCCTAACCCTAACCCTAACCCTAACCCTAACCCTAACCCTAACCCTAACCCTAACCCTAACCCTAACCCTAACCCTAACCCTAACCCTAACCCTAACCCTAACCCTAACCCTAACCCTAACCCTAACCCTAACCCTAACCCTAACCCTAACCCTAACCCTAACCCTAACCCTAACCCTAACCCTAACCCTAACCCTAACCCTAACCCTAACCCTAACCCTAACCCTAACCCTAACCCTAACCCTAACCCTAACCCTAACCCTAACCCTAACCCTAACCCTAACCCTAACCCTAACCCTAACCCTAACCCTAACCCTAACCCTAACCCTAACCCTAACCCTAACCCTAACCCTAACCCTAACCCTAACCCTAACCCTAACCCTAACCCTAACCCTAACCCTAACCCTAACCCTAACCCTAACCCTAACCCTAACCCTAACCCTAACCCTAACCCTAACCCTAACCCTAACCCTAACCCTAACCCTAACCCTAACCCTAACCCTAACCCTAACCCTAACCCTAACCCTAACCCTAACCCTAACCCTAACCCTAACCCTAACCCTAACCCTAACCCTAACCCTAACCCTAACCCTAACCCTAACCCTAACCCTAACCCTAACCCTAACCCTAACCCTAACCCTAACCCTAACCCTAACCCTAACCCTAACCCTAACCCTAACCCTAACCCTAACCCTAACCCTAACCCTAACCCTAACCCTAACCCTAACCCTAACCCTAACCCTAACCCTAACCCTAACCCTAACCCTAACCCTAACCCTAACCCTAACCCTAACCCTAACCCTAACCCTAACCCTAACCCTAACCCTAACCCTAACCCTAACCCTAACCCTAACCCTAACCCTAACCCTAACCCTAACCCTAACCCTAACCCTAACCCTAACCCTAACCCTAACCCTAACCCTAACCCTAACCCTAACCCTAACCCTAACCCTAACCCTAACCCTAACCCTAACCCTAACCCTAACCCTAACCCTAACCCTAACCCTAACCCTAACCCTAACCCTAACCCTAACCCTAACCCTAACCCTAACCCTAACCCTAACCCTAACCCTAACCCTAACCCTAACCCTAACCCTAACCCTAACCCTAACCCTAACCCTAACCCTAACCCTAACCCTAACCCTAACCCTAACCCTAACCCTAACCCTAACCCTAACCCTAACCCTAACCCTAACCCTAACCCTAACCCTAACCCTAACCCTAACCCTAACCCTAACCCTAACCCTAACCCTAACCCTAACCCTAACCCTAACCCTAACCCTAACCCTAACCCTAACCCTAACCCTAACCCTAACCCTAACCCTAACCCTAACCCTAACCCTAACCCTAACCCTAACCCTAACCCTAACCCTAACCCTAACCCTAACCCTAACCCTAACCCTAACCCTAACCCTAACCCTAACCCTAACCCTAACCCTAACCCTAACCCTAACCCTAACCCTAACCCTAACCCTAACCCTAACCCTAACCCTAACCCTAACCCTAACCCTAACCCTAACCCTAACCCTAACCCTAACCCTAACCCTAACCCTAACCCTAACCCTAACCCTAACCCTAACCCTAACCCTAACCCTAACCCTAACCCTAACCCTAACCCTAACCCTAACCCTAACCCTAACCCTAACCCTAACCCTAACCCTAACCCTAACCCTAACCCTAACCCTAACCCTAACCCTAACCCTAACCCTAACCCTAACCCTAACCCTAACCCTAACCCTAACCCTAACCCTAACCCTAACCCTAACCCTAACCCTAACCCTAACCCTAACCCTAACCCTAACCCTAACCCTAACCCTAACCCTAACCCTAACCCTAACCCTAACCCTAACCCTAACCCTAACCCTAACCCTAACCCTAACCCTAACCCTAACCCTAACCCTAACCCTAACCCTAACCCTAACCCTAACCCTAACCCTAACCCTAACCCTAACCCTAACCCTAACCCTAACCCTAACCCTAACCCTAACCCTAACCCTAACCCTAACCCTAACCCTAACCCTAACCCTAACCCTAACCCTAACCCTAACCCTAACCCTAACCCTAACCCTAACCCTAACCCTAACCCTAACCCTAACCCTAACCCTAACCCTAACCCTAACCCTAACCCTAACCCTAACCCTAACCCTAACCCTAACCCTAACCCTAACCCTAACCCTAACCCTAACCCTAACCCTAACCCTAACCCTAACCCTAACCCTAACCCTAACCCTAACCCTAACCCTAACCCTAACCCTAACCCTAACCCTAACCCTAACCCTAACCCTAACCCTAACCCTAACCCTAACCCTAACCCTAACCCTAACCCTAACCCTAACCCTAACCCTAACCCTAACCCTAACCCTAACCCTAACCCTAACCCTAACCCTAACCCTAACCCTAACCCTAACCCTAACCCTAACCCTAACCCTAACCCTAACCCTAACCCTAACCCTAACCCTAACCCTAACCCTAACCCTAACCCTAACCCTAACCCTAACCCTAACCCTAACCCTAACCCTAACCCTAACCCTAACCCTAACCCTAACCCTAACCCTAACCCTAACCCTAACCCTAACCCTAACCCTAACCCTAACCCTAACCCTAACCCTAACCCTAACCCTAACCCTAACCCTAACCCTAACCCTAACCCTAACCCTAACCCTAACCCTAACCCTAACCCTAACCCTAACCCTAACCCTAACCCTAACCCTAACCCTAACCCTAACCCTAACCCTAACCCTAACCCTAACCCTAACCCTAACCCTAACCCTAACCCTAACCCTAACCCTAACCCTAACCCTAACCCTAACCCTAACCCTAACCCTAACCCTAACCCTAACCCTAACCCTAACCCTAACCCTAACCCTAACCCTAACCCTAACCCTAACCCTAACCCTAACCCTAACCCTAACCCTAACCCTAACCCTAACCCTAACCCTAACCCTAACCCTAACCCTAACCCTAACCCTAACCCTAACCCTAACCCTAACCCTAACCCTAACCCTAACCCTAACCCTAACCCTAACCCTAACCCTAACCCTAACCCTAACCCTAACCCTAACCCTAACCCTAACCCTAACCCTAACCCTAACCCTAACCCTAACCCTAACCCTAACCCTAACCCTAACCCTAACCCTAACCCTAACCCTAACCCTAACCCTAACCCTAACCCTAACCCTAACCCTAACCCTAACCCTAACCCTAACCCTAACCCTAACCCTAACCCTAACCCTAACCCTAACCCTAACCCTAACCCTAACCCTAACCCTAACCCTAACCCTAACCCTAACCCTAACCCTAACCCTAACCCTAACCCTAACCCTAACCCTAACCCTAACCCTAACCCTAACCCTAACCCTAACCCTAACCCTAACCCTAACCCTAACCCTAACCCTAACCCTAACCCTAACCCTAACCCTAACCCTAACCCTAACCCTAACCCTAACCCTAACCCTAACCCTAACCCTAACCCTAACCCTAACCCTAACCCTAACCCTAACCCTAACCCTAACCCTAACCCTAACCCTAACCCTAACCCTAACCCTAACCCTAACCCTAACCCTAACCCTAACCCTAACCCTAACCCTAACCCTAACCCTAACCCTAACCCTAACCCTAACCCTAACCCTAACCCTAACCCTAACCCTAACCCTAACCCTAACCCTAACCCTAACCCTAACCCTAACCCTAACCCTAACCCTAACCCTAACCCTAACCCTAACCCTAACCCTAACCCTAACCCTAACCCTAACCCTAACCCTAACCCTAACCCTAACCCTAACCCTAACCCTAACCCTAACCCTAACCCTAACCCTAACCCTAACCCTAACCCTAACCCTAACCCTAACCCTAACCCTAACCCTAACCCTAACCCTAACCCTAACCCTAACCCTAACCCTAACCCTAACCCTAACCCTAACCCTAACCCTAACCCTAACCCTAACCCTAACCCTAACCCTAACCCTAACCCTAACCCTAACCCTAACCCTAACCCTAACCCTAACCCTAACCCTAACCCTAACCCTAACCCTAACCCTAACCCTAACCCTAACCCTAACCCTAACCCTAACCCTAACCCTAACCCTAACCCTAACCCTAACCCTAACCCTAACCCTAACCCTAACCCTAACCCTAACCCTAACCCTAACCCTAACCCTAACCCTAACCCTAACCCTAACCCTAACCCTAACCCTAACCCTAACCCTAACCCTAACCCTAACCCTAACCCTAACCCTAACCCTAACCCTAACCCTAACCCTAACCCTAACCCTAACCCTAACCCTAACCCTAACCCTAACCCTAACCCTAACCCTAACCCTAACCCTAACCCTAACCCTAACCCTAACCCTAACCCTAACCCTAACCCTAACCCTAACCCTAACCCTAACCCTAACCCTAACCCTAACCCTAACCCTAACCCTAACCCTAACCCTAACCCTAACCCTAACCCTAACCCTAACCCTAACCCTAACCCTAACCCTAACCCTAACCCTAACCCTAACCCTAACCCTAACCCTAACCCTAACCCTAACCCTAACCCTAACCCTAACCCTAACCCTAACCCTAACCCTAACCCTAACCCTAACCCTAACCCTAACCCTAACCCTAACCCTAACCCTAACCCTAACCCTAACCCTAACCCTAACCCTAACCCTAACCCTAACCCTAACCCTAACCCTAACCCTAACCCTAACCCTAACCCTAACCCTAACCCTAACCCTAACCCTAACCCTAACCCTAACCCTAACCCTAACCCTAACCCTAACCCTAACCCTAACCCTAACCCTAACCCTAACCCTAACCCTAACCCTAACCCTAACCCTAACCCTAACCCTAACCCTAACCCTAACCCTAACCCTAACCCTAACCCTAACCCTAACCCTAACCCTAACCCTAACCCTAACCCTAACCCTAACCCTAACCCTAACCCTAACCCTAACCCTAACCCTAACCCTAACCCTAACCCTAACCCTAACCCTAACCCTAACCCTAACCCTAACCCTAACCCTAACCCTAACCCTAACCCTAACCCTAACCCTAACCCTAACCCTAACCCTAACCCTAACCCTAACCCTAACCCTAACCCTAACCCTAACCCTAACCCTAACCCTAACCCTAACCCTAACCCTAACCCTAACCCTAACCCTAACCCTAACCCTAACCCTAACCCTAACCCTAACCCTAACCCTAACCCTAACCCTAACCCTAACCCTAACCCTAACCCTAACCCTAACCCTAACCCTAACCCTAACCCTAACCCTAACCCTAACCCTAACCCTAACCCTAACCCTAACCCTAACCCTAACCCTAACCCTAACCCTAACCCTAACCCTAACCCTAACCCTAACCCTAACCCTAACCCTAACCCTAACCCTAACCCTAACCCTAACCCTAACCCTAACCCTAACCCTAACCCTAACCCTAACCCTAACCCTAACCCTAACCCTAACCCTAACCCTAACCCTAACCCTAACCCTAACCCTAACCCTAACCCTAACCCTAACCCTAACCCTAACCCTAACCCTAACCCTAACCCTAACCCTAACCCTAACCCTAACCCTAACCCTAACCCTAACCCTAACCCTAACCCTAACCCTAACCCTAACCCTAACCCTAACCCTAACCCTAACCCTAACCCTAACCCTAACCCTAACCCTAACCCTAACCCTAACCCTAACCCTAACCCTAACCCTAACCCTAACCCTAACCCTAACCCTAACCCTAACCCTAACCCTAACCCTAACCCTAACCCTAACCCTAACCCTAACCCTAACCCTAACCCTAACCCTAACCCTAACCCTAACCCTAACCCTAACCCTAACCCTAACCCTAACCCTAACCCTAACCCTAACCCTAACCCTAACCCTAACCCTAACCCTAACCCTAACCCTAACCCTAACCCTAACCCTAACCCTAACCCTAACCCTAACCCTAACCCTAACCCTAACCCTAACCCTAACCCTAACCCTAACCCTAACCCTAACCCTAACCCTAACCCTAACCCTAACCCTAACCCTAACCCTAACCCTAACCCTAACCCTAACCCTAACCCTAACCCTAACCCTAACCCTAACCCTAACCCTAACCCTAACCCTAACCCTAACCCTAACCCTAACCCTAACCCTAACCCTAACCCTAACCCTAACCCTAACCCTAACCCTAACCCTAACCCTAACCCTAACCCTAACCCTAACCCTAACCCTAACCCTAACCCTAACCCTAACCCTAACCCTAACCCTAACCCTAACCCTAACCCTAACCCTAACCCTAACCCTAACCCTAACCCTAACCCTAACCCTAACCCTAACCCTAACCCTAACCCTAACCCTAACCCTAACCCTAACCCTAACCCTAACCCTAACCCTAACCCTAACCCTAACCCTAACCCTAACCCTAACCCTAACCCTAACCCTAACCCTAACCCTAACCCTAACCCTAACCCTAACCCTAACCCTAACCCTAACCCTAACCCTAACCCTAACCCTAACCCTAACCCTAACCCTAACCCTAACCCTAACCCTAACCCTAACCCTAACCCTAACCCTAACCCTAACCCTAACCCTAACCCTAACCCTAACCCTAACCCTAACCCTAACCCTAACCCTAACCCTAACCCTAACCCTAACCCTAACCCTAACCCTAACCCTAACCCTAACCCTAACCCTAACCCTAACCCTAACCCTAACCCTAACCCTAACCCTAACCCTAACCCTAACCCTAACCCTAACCCTAACCCTAACCCTAACCCTAACCCTAACCCTAACCCTAACCCTAACCCTAACCCTAACCCTAACCCTAACCCTAACCCTAACCCTAACCCTAACCCTAACCCTAACCCTAACCCTAACCCTAACCCTAACCCTAACCCTAACCCTAACCCTAACCCTAACCCTAACCCTAACCCTAACCCTAACCCTAACCCTAACCCTAACCCTAACCCTAACCCTAACCCTAACCCTAACCCTAACCCTAACCCTAACCCTAACCCTAACCCTAACCCTAACCCTAACCCTAACCCTAACCCTAACCCTAACCCTAACCCTAACCCTAACCCTAACCCTAACCCTAACCCTAACCCTAACCCTAACCCTAACCCTAACCCTAACCCTAACCCTAACCCTAACCCTAACCCTAACCCTAACCCTAACCCTAACCCTAACCCTAACCCTAACCCTAACCCTAACCCTAACCCTAACCCTAACCCTAACCCTAACCCTAACCCTAACCCTAACCCTAACCCTAACCCTAACCCTAACCCTAACCCTAACCCTAACCCTAACCCTAACCCTAACCCTAACCCTAACCCTAACCCTAACCCTAACCCTAACCCTAACCCTAACCCTAACCCTAACCCTAACCCTAACCCTAACCCTAACCCTAACCCTAACCCTAACCCTAACCCTAACCCTAACCCTAACCCTAACCCTAACCCTAACCCTAACCCTAACCCTAACCCTAACCCTAACCCTAACCCTAACCCTAACCCTAACCCTAACCCTAACCCTAACCCTAACCCTAACCCTAACCCTAACCCTAACCCTAACCCTAACCCTAACCCTAACCCTAACCCTAACCCTAACCCTAACCCTAACCCTAACCCTAACCCTAACCCTAACCCTAACCCTAACCCTAACCCTAACCCTAACCCTAACCCTAACCCTAACCCTAACCCTAACCCTAACCCTAACCCTAACCCTAACCCTAACCCTAACCCTAACCCTAACCCTAACCCTAACCCTAACCCTAACCCTAACCCTAACCCTAACCCTAACCCTAACCCTAACCCTAACCCTAACCCTAACCCTAACCCTAACCCTAACCCTAACCCTAACCCTAACCCTAACCCTAACCCTAACCCTAACCCTAACCCTAACCCTAACCCTAACCCTAACCCTAACCCTAACCCTAACCCTAACCCTAACCCTAACCCTAACCCTAACCCTAACCCTAACCCTAACCCTAACCCTAACCCTAACCCTAACCCTAACCCTAACCCTAACCCTAACCCTAACCCTAACCCTAACCCTAACCCTAACCCTAACCCTAACCCTAACCCTAACCCTAACCCTAACCCTAACCCTAACCCTAACCCTAACCCTAACCCTAACCCTAACCCTAACCCTAACCCTAACCCTAACCCTAACCCTAACCCTAACCCTAACCCTAACCCTAACCCTAACCCTAACCCTAACCCTAACCCTAACCCTAACCCTAACCCTAACCCTAACCCTAACCCTAACCCTAACCCTAACCCTAACCCTAACCCTAACCCTAACCCTAACCCTAACCCTAACCCTAACCCTAACCCTAACCCTAACCCTAACCCTAACCCTAACCCTAACCCTAACCCTAACCCTAACCCTAACCCTAACCCTAACCCTAACCCTAACCCTAACCCTAACCCTAACCCTAACCCTAACCCTAACCCTAACCCTAACCCTAACCCTAACCCTAACCCTAACCCTAACCCTAACCCTAACCCTAACCCTAACCCTAACCCTAACCCTAACCCTAACCCTAACCCTAACCCTAACCCTAACCCTAACCCTAACCCTAACCCTAACCCTAACCCTAACCCTAACCCTAACCCTAACCCTAACCCTAACCCTAACCCTAACCCTAACCCTAACCCTAACCCTAACCCTAACCCTAACCCTAACCCTAACCCTAACCCTAACCCTAACCCTAACCCTAACCCTAACCCTAACCCTAACCCTAACCCTAACCCTAACCCTAACCCTAACCCTAACCCTAACCCTAACCCTAACCCTAACCCTAACCCTAACCCTAACCCTAACCCTAACCCTAACCCTAACCCTAACCCTAACCCTAACCCTAACCCTAACCCTAACCCTAACCCTAACCCTAACCCTAACCCTAACCCTAACCCTAACCCTAACCCTAACCCTAACCCTAACCCTAACCCTAACCCTAACCCTAACCCTAACCCTAACCCTAACCCTAACCCTAACCCTAACCCTAACCCTAACCCTAACCCTAACCCTAACCCTAACCCTAACCCTAACCCTAACCCTAACCCTAACCCTAACCCTAACCCTAACCCTAACCCTAACCCTAACCCTAACCCTAACCCTAACCCTAACCCTAACCCTAACCCTAACCCTAACCCTAACCCTAACCCTAACCCTAACCCTAACCCTAACCCTAACCCTAACCCTAACCCTAACCCTAACCCTAACCCTAACCCTAACCCTAACCCTAACCCTAACCCTAACCCTAACCCTAACCCTAACCCTAACCCTAACCCTAACCCTAACCCTAACCCTAACCCTAACCCTAACCCTAACCCTAACCCTAACCCTAACCCTAACCCTAACCCTAACCCTAACCCTAACCCTAACCCTAACCCTAACCCTAACCCTAACCCTAACCCTAACCCTAACCCTAACCCTAACCCTAACCCTAACCCTAACCCTAACCCTAACCCTAACCCTAACCCTAACCCTAACCCTAACCCTAACCCTAACCCTAACCCTAACCCTAACCCTAACCCTAACCCTAACCCTAACCCTAACCCTAACCCTAACCCTAACCCTAACCCTAACCCTAACCCTAACCCTAACCCTAACCCTAACCCTAACCCTAACCCTAACCCTAACCCTAACCCTAACCCTAACCCTAACCCTAACCCTAACCCTAACCCTAACCCTAACCCTAACCCTAACCCTAACCCTAACCCTAACCCTAACCCTAACCCTAACCCTAACCCTAACCCTAACCCTAACCCTAACCCTAACCCTAACCCTAACCCTAACCCTAACCCTAACCCTAACCCTAACCCTAACCCTAACCCTAACCCTAACCCTAACCCTAACCCTAACCCTAACCCTAACCCTAACCCTAACCCTAACCCTAACCCTAACCCTAACCCTAACCCTAACCCTAACCCTAACCCTAACCCTAACCCTAACCCTAACCCTAACCCTAACCCTAACCCTAACCCTAACCCTAACCCTAACCCTAACCCTAACCCTAACCCTAACCCTAACCCTAACCCTAACCCTAACCCTAACCCTAACCCTAACCCTAACCCTAACCCTAACCCTAACCCTAACCCTAACCCTAACCCTAACCCTAACCCTAACCCTAACCCTAACCCTAACCCTAACCCTAACCCTAACCCTAACCCTAACCCTAACCCTAACCCTAACCCTAACCCTAACCCTAACCCTAACCCTAACCCTAACCCTAACCCTAACCCTAACCCTAACCCTAACCCTAACCCTAACCCTAACCCTAACCCTAACCCTAACCCTAACCCTAACCCTAACCCTAACCCTAACCCTAACCCTAACCCTAACCCTAACCCTAACCCTAACCCTAACCCTAACCCTAACCCTAACCCTAACCCTAACCCTAACCCTAACCCTAACCCTAACCCTAACCCTAACCCTAACCCTAACCCTAACCCTAACCCTAACCCTAACCCTAACCCTAACCCTAACCCTAACCCTAACCCTAACCCTAACCCTAACCCTAACCCTAACCCTAACCCTAACCCTAACCCTAACCCTAACCCTAACCCTAACCCTAACCCTAACCCTAACCCTAACCCTAACCCTAACCCTAACCCTAACCCTAACCCTAACCCTAACCCTAACCCTAACCCTAACCCTAACCCTAACCCTAACCCTAACCCTAACCCTAACCCTAACCCTAACCCTAACCCTAACCCTAACCCTAACCCTAACCCTAACCCTAACCCTAACCCTAACCCTAACCCTAACCCTAACCCTAACCCTAACCCTAACCCTAACCCTAACCCTAACCCTAACCCTAACCCTAACCCTAACCCTAACCCTAACCCTAACCCTAACCCTAACCCTAACCCTAACCCTAACCCTAACCCTAACCCTAACCCTAACCCTAACCCTAACCCTAACCCTAACCCTAACCCTAACCCTAACCCTAACCCTAACCCTAACCCTAACCCTAACCCTAACCCTAACCCTAACCCTAACCCTAACCCTAACCCTAACCCTAACCCTAACCCTAACCCTAACCCTAACCCTAACCCTAACCCTAACCCTAACCCTAACCCTAACCCTAACCCTAACCCTAACCCTAACCCTAACCCTAACCCTAACCCTAACCCTAACCCTAACCCTAACCCTAACCCTAACCCTAACCCTAACCCTAACCCTAACCCTAACCCTAACCCTAACCCTAACCCTAACCCTAACCCTAACCCTAACCCTAACCCTAACCCTAACCCTAACCCTAACCCTAACCCTAACCCTAACCCTAACCCTAACCCTAACCCTAACCCTAACCCTAACCCTAACCCTAACCCTAACCCTAACCCTAACCCTAACCCTAACCCTAACCCTAACCCTAACCCTAACCCTAACCCTAACCCTAACCCTAACCCTAACCCTAACCCTAACCCTAACCCTAACCCTAACCCTAACCCTAACCCTAACCCTAACCCTAACCCTAACCCTAACCCTAACCCTAACCCTAACCCTAACCCTAACCCTAACCCTAACCCTAACCCTAACCCTAACCCTAACCCTAACCCTAACCCTAACCCTAACCCTAACCCTAACCCTAACCCTAACCCTAACCCTAACCCTAACCCTAACCCTAACCCTAACCCTAACCCTAACCCTAACCCTAACCCTAACCCTAACCCTAACCCTAACCCTAACCCTAACCCTAACCCTAACCCTAACCCTAACCCTAACCCTAACCCTAACCCTAACCCTAACCCTAACCCTAACCCTAACCCTAACCCTAACCCTAACCCTAACCCTAACCCTAACCCTAACCCTAACCCTAACCCTAACCCTAACCCTAACCCTAACCCTAACCCTAACCCTAACCCTAACCCTAACCCTAACCCTAACCCTAACCCTAACCCTAACCCTAACCCTAACCCTAACCCTAACCCTAACCCTAACCCTAACCCTAACCCTAACCCTAACCCTAACCCTAACCCTAACCCTAACCCTAACCCTAACCCTAACCCTAACCCTAACCCTAACCCTAACCCTAACCCTAACCCTAACCCTAACCCTAACCCTAACCCTAACCCTAACCCTAACCCTAACCCTAACCCTAACCCTAACCCTAACCCTAACCCTAACCCTAACCCTAACCCTAACCCTAACCCTAACCCTAACCCTAACCCTAACCCTAACCCTAACCCTAACCCTAACCCTAACCCTAACCCTAACCCTAACCCTAACCCTAACCCTAACCCTAACCCTAACCCTAACCCTAACCCTAACCCTAACCCTAACCCTAACCCTAACCCTAACCCTAACCCTAACCCTAACCCTAACCCTAACCCTAACCCTAACCCTAACCCTAACCCTAACCCTAACCCTAACCCTAACCCTAACCCTAACCCTAACCCTAACCCTAACCCTAACCCTAACCCTAACCCTAACCCTAACCCTAACCCTAACCCTAACCCTAACCCTAACCCTAACCCTAACCCTAACCCTAACCCTAACCCTAACCCTAACCCTAACCCTAACCCTAACCCTAACCCTAACCCTAACCCTAACCCTAACCCTAACCCTAACCCTAACCCTAACCCTAACCCTAACCCTAACCCTAACCCTAACCCTAACCCTAACCCTAACCCTAACCCTAACCCTAACCCTAACCCTAACCCTAACCCTAACCCTAACCCTAACCCTAACCCTAACCCTAACCCTAACCCTAACCCTAACCCTAACCCTAACCCTAACCCTAACCCTAACCCTAACCCTAACCCTAACCCTAACCCTAACCCTAACCCTAACCCTAACCCTAACCCTAACCCTAACCCTAACCCTAACCCTAACCCTAACCCTAACCCTAACCCTAACCCTAACCCTAACCCTAACCCTAACCCTAACCCTAACCCTAACCCTAACCCTAACCCTAACCCTAACCCTAACCCTAACCCTAACCCTAACCCTAACCCTAACCCTAACCCTAACCCTAACCCTAACCCTAACCCTAACCCTAACCCTAACCCTAACCCTAACCCTAACCCTAACCCTAACCCTAACCCTAACCCTAACCCTAACCCTAACCCTAACCCTAACCCTAACCCTAACCCTAACCCTAACCCTAACCCTAACCCTAACCCTAACCCTAACCCTAACCCTAACCCTAACCCTAACCCTAACCCTAACCCTAACCCTAACCCTAACCCTAACCCTAACCCTAACCCTAACCCTAACCCTAACCCTAACCCTAACCCTAACCCTAACCCTAACCCTAACCCTAACCCTAACCCTAACCCTAACCCTAACCCTAACCCTAACCCTAACCCTAACCCTAACCCTAACCCTAACCCTAACCCTAACCCTAACCCTAACCCTAACCCTAACCCTAACCCTAACCCTAACCCTAACCCTAACCCTAACCCTAACCCTAACCCTAACCCTAACCCTAACCCTAACCCTAACCCTAACCCTAACCCTAACCCTAACCCTAACCCTAACCCTAACCCTAACCCTAACCCTAACCCTAACCCTAACCCTAACCCTAACCCTAACCCTAACCCTAACCCTAACCCTAACCCTAACCCTAACCCTAACCCTAACCCTAACCCTAACCCTAACCCTAACCCTAACCCTAACCCTAACCCTAACCCTAACCCTAACCCTAACCCTAACCCTAACCCTAACCCTAACCCTAACCCTAACCCTAACCCTAACCCTAACCCTAACCCTAACCCTAACCCTAACCCTAACCCTAACCCTAACCCTAACCCTAACCCTAACCCTAACCCTAACCCTAACCCTAACCCTAACCCTAACCCTAACCCTAACCCTAACCCTAACCCTAACCCTAACCCTAACCCTAACCCTAACCCTAACCCTAACCCTAACCCTAACCCTAACCCTAACCCTAACCCTAACCCTAACCCTAACCCTAACCCTAACCCTAACCCTAACCCTAACCCTAACCCTAACCCTAACCCTAACCCTAACCCTAACCCTAACCCTAACCCTAACCCTAACCCTAACCCTAACCCTAACCCTAACCCTAACCCTAACCCTAACCCTAACCCTAACCCTAACCCTAACCCTAACCCTAACCCTAACCCTAACCCTAACCCTAACCCTAACCCTAACCCTAACCCTAACCCTAACCCTAACCCTAACCCTAACCCTAACCCTAACCCTAACCCTAACCCTAACCCTAACCCTAACCCTAACCCTAACCCTAACCCTAACCCTAACCCTAACCCTAACCCTAACCCTAACCCTAACCCTAACCCTAACCCTAACCCTAACCCTAACCCTAACCCTAACCCTAACCCTAACCCTAACCCTAACCCTAACCCTAACCCTAACCCTAACCCTAACCCTAACCCTAACCCTAACCCTAACCCTAACCCTAACCCTAACCCTAACCCTAACCCTAACCCTAACCCTAACCCTAACCCTAACCCTAACCCTAACCCTAACCCTAACCCTAACCCTAACCCTAACCCTAACCCTAACCCTAACCCTAACCCTAACCCTAACCCTAACCCTAACCCTAACCCTAACCCTAACCCTAACCCTAACCCTAACCCTAACCCTAACCCTAACCCTAACCCTAACCCTAACCCTAACCCTAACCCTAACCCTAACCCTAACCCTAACCCTAACCCTAACCCTAACCCTAACCCTAACCCTAACCCTAACCCTAACCCTAACCCTAACCCTAACCCTAACCCTAACCCTAACCCTAACCCTAACCCTAACCCTAACCCTAACCCTAACCCTAACCCTAACCCTAACCCTAACCCTAACCCTAACCCTAACCCTAACCCTAACCCTAACCCTAACCCTAACCCTAACCCTAACCCTAACCCTAACCCTAACCCTAACCCTAACCCTAACCCTAACCCTAACCCTAACCCTAACCCTAACCCTAACCCTAACCCTAACCCTAACCCTAACCCTAACCCTAACCCTAACCCTAACCCTAACCCTAACCCTAACCCTAACCCTAACCCTAACCCTAACCCTAACCCTAACCCTAACCCTAACCCTAACCCTAACCCTAACCCTAACCCTAACCCTAACCCTAACCCTAACCCTAACCCTAACCCTAACCCTAACCCTAACCCTAACCCTAACCCTAACCCTAACCCTAACCCTAACCCTAACCCTAACCCTAACCCTAACCCTAACCCTAACCCTAACCCTAACCCTAACCCTAACCCTAACCCTAACCCTAACCCTAACCCTAACCCTAACCCTAACCCTAACCCTAACCCTAACCCTAACCCTAACCCTAACCCTAACCCTAACCCTAACCCTAACCCTAACCCTAACCCTAACCCTAACCCTAACCCTAACCCTAACCCTAACCCTAACCCTAACCCTAACCCTAACCCTAACCCTAACCCTAACCCTAACCCTAACCCTAACCCTAACCCTAACCCTAACCCTAACCCTAA
The DNA here is from genome assembly GCF_014898055.3 of Talpa occidentalis. Taxonomy (NCBI): domain Eukaryota; kingdom Metazoa; phylum Chordata; class Mammalia; order Eulipotyphla; family Talpidae; genus Talpa; species Talpa occidentalis. Next base: position 21,824 of record NW_023601467.1, read on the forward strand.
CCCTAACCCTAACCCTAACCCTAACCCTAACCCTAACCCTAACCCTAACCCTAACCCTAACCCTAACCCTAACCCTAACCCTAACCCTAACCCTAACCCTAACCCTAACCCTAACCCTAACCCTAACCCTAACCCTAACCCTAACCCTAACCCTAACCCTAACCCTAACCCTAACCCTAACCCTAACCCTAACCCTAACCCTAACCCTAACCCTAACCCTAACCCTAACCCTAACCCTAACCCTAACCCTAACCCTAACCCTAACCCTAACCCTAACCCTAACCCTAACCCTAACCCTAACCCTAACCCTAACCCTAACCCTAACCCTAACCCTAACCCTAACCCTAACCCTAACCCTAACCCTAACCCTAACCCTAACCCTAACCCTAACCCTAACCCTAACCCTAACCCTAACCCTAACCCTAACCCTAACCCTAACCCTAACCCTAACCCTAACCCTAACCCTAACCCTAACCCTAACCCTAACCCTAACCCTAACCCTAACCCTAACCCTAACCCTAACCCTAACCCTAACCCTAACCCTAACCCTAACCCTAACCCTAACCCTAACCCTAACCCTAACCCTAACCCTAACCCTAACCCTAACCCTAACCCTAACCCTAACCCTAACCCTAACCCTAACCCTAACCCTAACCCTAACCCTAACCCTAACCCTAACCCTAACCCTAACCCTAACCCTAACCCTAACCCTAACCCTAACCCTAACCCTAACCCTAACCCTAACCCTAACCCTAACCCTAACCCTAACCCTAACCCTAACCCTAACCCTAACCCTAACCCTAACCCTAACCCTAACCCTAACCCTAACCCTAACCCTAACCCTAACCCTAACCCTAACCCTAACCCTAACCCTAACCCTAACCCTAACCCTAACCCTAACCCTAACCCTAACCCTAACCCTAACCCTAACCCTAACCCTAACCCTAACCCTAACCCTAACCCTAACCCTAACCCTAACCCTAACCCTAACCCTAACCCTAACCCTAACCCTAACCCTAACCCTAACCCTAACCCTAACCCTAACCCTAACCCTAACCCTAACCCTAACCCTAACCCTAACCCTAACCCTAACCCTAACCCTAACCCTAACCCTAACCCTAACCCTAACCCTAACCCTAACCCTAACCCTAACCCTAACCCTAACCCTAACCCTAACCCTAACCCTAACCCTAACCCTAACCCTAACCCTAACCCTAACCCTAACCCTAACCCTAACCCTAACCCTAACCCTAACCCTAACCCTAACCCTAACCCTAACCCTAACCCTAACCCTAACCCTAACCCTAACCCTAACCCTAACCCTAACCCTAACCCTAACCCTAACCCTAACCCTAACCCTAACCCTAACCCTAACCCTAACCCTAACCCTAACCCTAACCCTAACCCTAACCCTAACCCTAACCCTAACCCTAACCCTAACCCTAACCCTAACCCTAACCCTAACCCTAACCCTAACCCTAACCCTAACCCTAACCCTAACCCTAACCCTAACCCTAACCCTAACCCTAACCCTAACCCTAACCCTAACCCTAACCCTAACCCTAACCCTAACCCTAACCCTAACCCTAACCCTAACCCTAACCCTAACCCTAACCCTAACCCTAACCCTAACCCTAACCCTAACCCTAACCCTAACCCTAACCCTAACCCTAACCCTAACCCTAACCCTAACCCTAACCCTAACCCTAACCCTAACCCTAACCCTAACCCTAACCCTAACCCTAACCCTAACCCTAACCCTAACCCTAACCCTAACCCTAACCCTAACCCTAACCCTAACCCTAACCCTAACCCTAACCCTAACCCTAACCCTAACCCTAACCCTAACCCTAACCCTAACCCTAACCCTAACCCTAACCCTAACCCTAACCCTAACCCTAACCCTAACCCTAACCCTAACCCTAACCCTAACCCTAACCCTAACCCTAACCCTAACCCTAACCCTAACCCTAACCCTAACCCTAACCCTAACCCTAACCCTAACCCTAACCCTAACCCTAACCCTAACCCTAACCCTAACCCTAACCCTAACCCTAACCCTAACCCTAACCCTAACCCTAACCCTAACCCTAACCCTAACCCTAACCCTAACCCTAACCCTAACCCTAACCCTAACCCTAACCCTAACCCTAACCCTAACCCTAACCCTAACCCTAACCCTAACCCTAACCCTAACCCTAACCCTAACCCTAACCCTAACCCTAACCCTAACCCTAACCCTAACCCTAACCCTAACCCTAACCCTAACCCTAACCCTAACCCTAACCCTAACCCTAACCCTAACCCTAACCCTAACCCTAACCCTAACCCTAACCCTAACCCTAACCCTAACCCTAACCCTAACCCTAACCCTAACCCTAACCCTAACCCTAACCCTAACCCTAACCCTAACCCTAACCCTAACCCTAACCCTAACCCTAACCCTAACCCTAACCCTAACCCTAACCCTAACCCTAACCCTAACCCTAACCCTAACCCTAACCCTAACCCTAACCCTAACCCTAACCCTAACCCTAACCCTAACCCTAACCCTAACCCTAACCCTAACCCTAACCCTAACCCTAACCCTAACCCTAACCCTAACCCTAACCCTAACCCTAACCCTAACCCTAACCCTAACCCTAACCCTAACCCTAACCCTAACCCTAACCCTAACCCTAACCCTAACCCTAACCCTAACCCTAACCCTAACCCTAACCCTAACCCTAACCCTAACCCTAACCCTAACCCTAACCCTAACCCTAACCCTAACCCTAACCCTAACCCTAACCCTAACCCTAACCCTAACCCTAACCCTAACCCTAACCCTAACCCTAACCCTAACCCTAACCCTAACCCTAACCCTAACCCTAACCCTAACCCTAACCCTAACCCTAACCCTAACCCTAACCCTAACCCTAACCCTAACCCTAACCCTAACCCTAACCCTAACCCTAACCCTAACCCTAACCCTAACCCTAACCCTAACCCTAACCCTAACCCTAACCCTAACCCTAACCCTAACCCTAACCCTAACCCTAACCCTAACCCTAACCCTAACCCTAACCCTAACCCTAACCCTAACCCTAACCCTAACCCTAACCCTAACCCTAACCCTAACCCTAACCCTAACCCTAACCCTAACCCTAACCCTAACCCTAACCCTAACCCTAACCCTAACCCTAACCCTAACCCTAACCCTAACCCTAACCCTAACCCTAACCCTAACCCTAACCCTAACCCTAACCCTAACCCTAACCCTAACCCTAACCCTAACCCTAACCCTAACCCTAACCCTAACCCTAACCCTAACCCTAACCCTAACCCTAACCCTAACCCTAACCCTAACCCTAACCCTAACCCTAACCCTAACCCTAACCCTAACCCTAACCCTAACCCTAACCCTAACCCTAACCCTAACCCTAACCCTAACCCTAACCCTAACCCTAACCCTAACCCTAACCCTAACCCTAACCCTAACCCTAACCCTAACCCTAACCCTAACCCTAACCCTAACCCTAACCCTAACCCTAACCCTAACCCTAACCCTAACCCTAACCCTAACCCTAACCCTAACCCTAACCCTAACCCTAACCCTAACCCTAACCCTAACCCTAACCCTAACCCTAACCCTAACCCTAACCCTAACCCTAACCCTAACCCTAACCCTAACCCTAACCCTAACCCTAACCCTAACCCTAACCCTAACCCTAACCCTAACCCTAACCCTAACCCTAACCCTAACCCTAACCCTAACCCTAACCCTAACCCTAACCCTAACCCTAACCCTAACCCTAACCCTAACCCTAACCCTAACCCTAACCCTAACCCTAACCCTAACCCTAACCCTAACCCTAACCCTAACCCTAACCCTAACCCTAACCCTAACCCTAACCCTAACCCTAACCCTAACCCTAACCCTAACCCTAACCCTAACCCTAACCCTAACCCTAACCCTAACCCTAACCCTAACCCTAACCCTAACCCTAACCCTAACCCTAACCCTAACCCTAACCCTAACCCTAACCCTAACCCTAACCCTAACCCTAACCCTAACCCTAACCCTAACCCTAACCCTAACCCTAACCCTAACCCTAACCCTAACCCTAACCCTAACCCTAACCCTAACCCTAACCCTAACCCTAACCCTAACCCTAACCCTAACCCTAACCCTAACCCTAACCCTAACCCTAACCCTAACCCTAACCCTAACCCTAACCCTAACCCTAACCCTAACCCTAACCCTAACCCTAACCCTAACCCTAACCCTAACCCTAACCCTAACCCTAACCCTAACCCTAACCCTAACCCTAACCCTAACCCTAACCCTAACCCTAACCCTAACCCTAACCCTAACCCTAACCCTAACCCTAACCCTAACCCTAACCCTAACCCTAACCCTAACCCTAACCCTAACCCTAACCCTAACCCTAACCCTAACCCTAACCCTAACCCTAACCCTAACCCTAACCCTAACCCTAACCCTAACCCTAACCCTAACCCTAACCCTAACCCTAACCCTAACCCTAACCCTAACCCTAACCCTAACCCTAACCCTAACCCTAACCCTAACCCTAACCCTAACCCTAACCCTAACCCTAACCCTAACCCTAACCCTAACCCTAACCCTAACCCTAACCCTAACCCTAACCCTAACCCTAACCCTAACCCTAACCCTAACCCTAACCCTAACCCTAACCCTAACCCTAACCCTAACCCTAACCCTAACCCTAACCCTAACCCTAACCCTAACCCTAACCCTAACCCTAACCCTAACCCTAACCCTAACCCTAACCCTAACCCTAACCCTAACCCTAACCCTAACCCTAACCCTAACCCTAACCCTAACCCTAACCCTAACCCTAACCCTAACCCTAACCCTAACCCTAACCCTAACCCTAACCCTAACCCTAACCCTAACCCTAACCCTAACCCTAACCCTAACCCTAACCCTAACCCTAACCCTAACCCTAACCCTAACCCTAACCCTAACCCTAACCCTAACCCTAACCCTAACCCTAACCCTAACCCTAACCCTAACCCTAACCCTAACCCTAACCCTAACCCTAACCCTAACCCTAACCCTAACCCTAACCCTAACCCTAACCCTAACCCTAACCCTAACCCTAACCCTAACCCTAACCCTAACCCTAACCCTAACCCTAACCCTAACCCTAACCCTAACCCTAACCCTAACCCTAACCCTAACCCTAACCCTAACCCTAACCCTAACCCTAACCCTAACCCTAACCCTAACCCTAACCCTAACCCTAACCCTAACCCTAACCCTAACCCTAACCCTAACCCTAACCCTAACCCTAACCCTAACCCTAACCCTAACCCTAACCCTAACCCTAACCCTAACCCTAACCCTAACCCTAACCCTAACCCTAACCCTAACCCTAACCCTAACCCTAACCCTAACCCTAACCCTAACCCTAACCCTAACCCTAACCCTAACCCTAACCCTAACCCTAACCCTAACCCTAACCCTAACCCTAACCCTAACCCTAACCCTAACCCTAACCCTAACCCTAACCCTAACCCTAACCCTAACCCTAACCCTAACCCTAACCCTAACCCTAACCCTAACCCTAACCCTAACCCTAACCCTAACCCTAACCCTAACCCTAACCCTAACCCTAACCCTAACCCTAACCCTAACCCTAACCCTAACCCTAACCCTAACCCTAACCCTAACCCTAACCCTAACCCTAACCCTAACCCTAACCCTAACCCTAACCCTAACCCTAACCCTAACCCTAACCCTAACCCTAACCCTAACCCTAACCCTAACCCTAACCCTAACCCTAACCCTAACCCTAACCCTAACCCTAACCCTAACCCTAACCCTAACCCTAACCCTAACCCTAACCCTAACCCTAACCCTAACCCTAACCCTAACCCTAACCCTAACCCTAACCCTAACCCTAACCCTAACCCTAACCCTAACCCTAACCCTAACCCTAACCCTAACCCTAACCCTAACCCTAACCCTAACCCTAACCCTAACCCTAACCCTAACCCTAACCCTAACCCTAACCCTAACCCTAACCCTAACCCTAACCCTAACCCTAACCCTAACCCTAACCCTAACCCTAACCCTAACCCTAACCCTAACCCTAACCCTAACCCCTAACCCTAACCCTAACCCTAACCCTAACCCTAACCCTAACCCTAACCCTAACCCTAACCCTAACCCTAACCCTAACCCTAACCCTAACCCTAACCCTAACCCTAACCCTAACCCTAACCCTAACCCTAACCCTAACCCTAACCCTAACCCTAACCCTAACCCTAACCCTAACCCTAACCCTAACCCTAACCCTAACCCTAACCCTAACCCTAACCCTAACCCTAACCCTAACCCTAACCCTAACCCTAACCCTAACCCTAACCCTAACCCTAACCCTAACCCTAACCCTAACCCTAACCCTAACCCTAACCCTAACCCTAACCCTAACCCTAACCCTAACCCTAACCCTAACCCTAACCCTAACCCTAACCCTAACCCTAACCCTAACCCTAACCCTAACCCTAACCCTAACCCTAACCCTAACCCTAACCCTAACCCTAACCCTAACCCTAACCCTAACCCTAACCCTAACCCTAACCCTAACCCTAACCCTAACCCTAACCCTAACCCTAACCCTAACCCTAACCCTAACCCTAACCCTAACCCTAACCCTAACCCTAACCCTAACCCTAACCCTAACCCTAACCCTAACCCTAACCCTAACCCTAACCCTAACCCTAACCCTAACCCTAACCCTAACCCTAACCCTAACCCTAACCCTAACCCTAACCCTAACCCTAACCCTAACCCTAACCCTAACCCTAACCCTAACCCTAACCCTAACCCTAACCCTAACCCTAACCCTAACCCTAACCCTAACCCTAACCCTAACCCTAACCCTAACCCTAACCCTAACCCTAACCCTAACCCTAACCCTAACCCTAACCCTAACCCTAACCCTAACCCTAACCCTAACCCTAACCCTAACCCTAACCCTAACCCTAACCCTAACCCTAACCCTAACCCTAACCCTAACCCTAACCCTAACCCTAACCCTAACCCTAACCCTAACCCTAACCCTAACCCTAACCCTAACCCTAACCCTAACCCTAACCCTAACCCTAACCCTAACCCTAACCCTAACCCTAACCCTAACCCTAACCCTAACCCTAACCCTAACCCTAACCCTAACCCTAACCCTAACCCTAACCCTAACCCTAACCCTAACCCTAACCCTAACCCTAACCCTAACCCTAACCCTAACCCTAACCCTAACCCTAACCCTAACCCTAACCCTAACCCTAACCCTAACCCTAACCCTAACCCTAACCCTAACCCTAACCCTAACCCTAACCCTAACCCTAACCCTAACCCTAACCCTAACCCTAACCCTAACCCTAACCCTAACCCTAACCCTAACCCTAACCCTAACCCTAACCCTAACCCTAACCCTAACCCTAACCCTAACCCTAACCCTAACCCTAACCCTAACCCTAACCCTAACCCTAACCCTAACCCTAACCCTAACCCTAACCCTAACCCTAACCCTAACCCTAACCCTAACCCTAACCCTAACCCTAACCCTAACCCTAACCCTAACCCTAACCCTAACCCTAACCCTAACCCTAACCCTAACCCTAACCCTAACCCTAACCCTAACCCTAACCCTAACCCTAACCCTAACCCTAACCCTAACCCTAACCCTAACCCTAACCCTAACCCTAACCCTAACCCTAACCCTAACCCTAACCCTAACCCTAACCCTAACCCTAACCCTAACCCTAACCCTAACCCTAACCCTAACCCTAACCCTAACCCTAACCCTAACCCTAACCCTAACCCTAACCCTAACCCTAACCCTAACCCTAACCCTAACCCTAACCCTAACCCTAACCCTAACCCTAACCCTAACCCTAACCCTAACCCTAACCCTAACCTAACCCTAACCCTAACCCTAACCCTAACCCTAACCCTAACCCTAACCCTAACCCTAACCCTAACCCTAACCCTAACCCTAACCCTAACCCTAACCCTAACCCTAACCCTAACCCTAACCCTAACCCTAACCCTAACCCTAACCCTAACCCTAACCCTAACCCTAACCCTAACCCTAACCCTAACCCTAACCCTAACCCTAACCCTAACCCTAACCCTAACCCTAACCCTAACCCTAACCCTAACCCTAACCCTAACCCTAACCCTAACCCTAACCCTAACCCTAACCCTAACCCTAACCCTAACCCTAACCCTAACCCTAACCCTAACCCTAACCCTAACCCTAACCCTAACCCTAACCCTAACCCTAACCCTAACCCTAACCCTAACCCTAACCCTAACCCTAACCCTAACCCTAACCCTAACCCTAACCCTAACCCTAACCCTAACCCTAACCCTAACCCTAACCCTAACCCTAACCCTAACCCTAACCCTAACCCTAACCCTAACCCTAACCCTAACCCTAACCCTAACCCTAACCCTAACCCTAACCCTAACCCTAACCCTAACCCTAACCCTAACCCTAACCCTAACCCTAACCCTAACCCTAACCCTAACCCTAACCCTAACCCTAACCCTAACCCTAACCCTAACCCTAACCCTAACCCTAACCCTAACCCTAACCCTAACCCTAACCCTAACCCTAACCCTAACCCTAACCCTAACCCTAACCCTAACCCTAACCCTAACCCTAACCCTAACCCTAACCCTAACCCTAACCCTAACCCTAACCCTAACCCTAACCCTAACCCTAACCCTAACCCTAACCCTAACCCTAACCCTAACCCTAACCCTAACCCTAACCCTAACCCTAACCCTAACCCTAACCCTAACCCTAACCCTAACCCTAACCCTAACCCTAACCCTAACCCTAACCCTAACCCTAACCCTAACCCTAACCCTAACCCTAACCCTAACCCTAACCCTAACCCTAACCCTAACCCTAACCCTAACCCTAACCTAACCCTAACCCTAACCCTAACCCTAACCCTAACCCTAACCCTAACCCTAACCCTAACCCTAACCCTAACCCTAACCCTAACCCTAACCCTAACCCTAACCCTAACCCTAACCCTAACCCTAACCCTAACCCTAACCCTAACCCTAACCCTAACCCTAACCCTAACCCTAACCCTAACCCTAACCCTAACCCTAACCCTAACCCTAACCCTAACCCTAACCCTAACCCTAACCCTAACCCTAACCCTAACCCTAACCCTAACCCTAACCCTAACCCTAACCTAACCCTAACCCTAACCCTAACCCTAACCCTAACCCTAACCCTAACCCTAACCCTAACCCTAACCCTAACCCTAACCCTAACCCTAACCCTAACCCTAACCCTAACCTAACCCTAACCCTAACCCTAACCCTAACCCTAACCCTAACCCTAACCCTAACCCTAACCCTAACCCTAACCCTAACCCTAACCCTAACCCTAACCCTAACCCTAACCCTAACCCTAACCCTAACCCTAACCCTAACCCTAACCCTAACCCTAACCCTAACCCTAACCCTAACCCTAACCCTAACCCTAACCCTAACCCTAACCCTAACCCTAACCCTAACCCTAACCCTAACCCTAACCCTAACCCTAACCCTAACCCTAACCCTAACCCTAACCCTAACCCTAACCCTAACCCTAACCCTAACCCTAACCCTAACCCTAACCCTAACCCTAACCCTAACCCTAACCCTAACCCTAACCCTAACCCTAACCCTAACCCTAACCCTAACCCTAACCCTAACCCTAACCCTAACCCTAACCCTAACCCTAACCCTAACCCTAACCCTAACCCTAACCCTAACCCTAACCCTAACCCTAACCCTAACCCTAACCCTAACCCTAACCCTAACCCTAACCCTAACCCTAACCCTAACCCTAACCCTAACCCTAACCCTAACCCTAACCCTAACCCTAACCCTAACCCTAACCCTAACCCTAACCCTAACCCTAACCCTAACCCTAACCCTAACCCTAACCCTAACCCTAACCCTAACCCTAACCCTAACCCTAACCCTAACCCTAACCCTAACCCTAACCCTAACCCTAACCCTAACCCTAACCCTAACCCTAACCCTAACCCTAACCCTAACCCTAACCCTAACCCTAACCCTAACCCTAACCCTAACCCTAACCCTAACCCTAACCCTAACCCTAACCCTAACCCTAACCCTAACCCTAACCCTAACCCTAACCCTAACCCTAACCCTAACCCTAACCCTAACCCTAACCCTAACCCTAACCCTAACCCTAACCCTAACCCTAACCCTAACCCTAACCCTAACCCTAACCCTAACCCTAACCCTAACCCTAACCCTAACCCTAACCCTAACCCTAACCCTAACCCTAACCCTAACCTAACCCTAACCCTAACCCTAACCCTAACCCTAACCCTAACCCTAACCCTAACCCTAACCCTAACCCTAACCCTAACCCTAACCCTAACCCTAACCCTAACCCTAACCCTAACCCTAACCCTAACCCTAACCCTAACCCTAACCCTAACCCTAACCCTAACCCTAACCCTAACCCTAACCCTAACCCTAACCCTAACCCTAACCCTAACCCTAACCCTAACCCTAACCCTAACCCTAACCCTAACCCTAACCCTAACCCTAACCCTAACCCTAACCCTAACCCTAACCCTAACCCTAACCCTAACCCTAACCCTAACCCTAACCCTAACCCTAACCCTAACCCTAACCCTAACCCTAACCCTAACCCTAACCCTAACCCTAACCCTAACCCTAACCCTAACCCTAACCCTAACCCTAACCTAACCCTAACCCTAACCCTAACCCTAACCCTAACCCTAACCCTAACCCTAACCCTAACCCTAACCCTAACCCTAACCCTAACCCTAACCCTAACCCTAACCCTAACCCTAACCCTAACCCTAACCCTAACCCTAACCCTAACCCTAACCCTAACCCTAACCCTAACCCTAACCCTAACCCTAACCCTAACCCTAACCCTAACCCTAACCCTAACCCTAACCCTAACCCTAACCCTAACCCTAACCCTAACCCTAACCCTAACCCTAACCCTAACCCTAACCCTAACCCTAACCCTAACCCTAACCCTAACCCTAACCCTAACCCTAACCCTAACCCTAACCCTAACCCTAACCCTAACCCTAACCCTAACCCTAACCCTAACCCTAACCCTAACCCTAACCCTAACCCTAACCCTAACCCTAACCCTAACCCTAACCCTAACCCTAACCCTAACCCTAACCCTAACCCTAACCCTAACCCTAACCCTAACCCTAACCCTAACCCTAACCCTAACCCTAACCCTAACCCTAACCCTAACCCTAACCCTAACCCTAACCCTAACCCTAACCCTAACCCTAACCCTAACCCTAACCCTAACCCTAACCCTAACCCTAACCCTAACCCTAACCCTAACCCTAACCCTAACCCTAACCCTAACCCTAACCCTAACCCTAACCCTAACCCTAACCCTAACCCTAACCCTAACCCTAACCCTAACCCTAACCCTAACCCTAACCCTAACCCTAACCTAACCCTAACCCTAACCCTAACCCTAACCCTAACCCTAACCCTAACCCTAACCCTAACCCTAACCCTAACCCTAACCCTAACCCTAACCCTAACCCTAACCCTAACCCTAACCCTAACCCTAACCCTAACCCTAACCCTAACCCTAACCCTAACCCTAACCCTAACCCTAACCCTAACCCTAACCCTAACCCTAACCCTAACCCTAACCCTAACCCTAACCCTAACCCTAACCCTAACCCTAACCCTAACCCTAACCCTAACCCTAACCCTAACCCTAACCCTAACCCTAACCCTAACCCTAACCCTAACCCTAACCCTAACCCTAACCCTAACCCTAACCCTAACCCTAAACCCTAACCCTAACCCTAACCCTAACCCTAACCCTAACCCTAACCCTAACCCTAACCCTAACCCTAACCCTAACCCTAACCCTAACCCTAACCCTAACCCTAACCCTAACCCTAACCCTAACCCTAACCCTAACCCTAACCCTAACCCTAACCCTAACCCTAACCCTAACCCTAACCCTAACCCTAACCCTAACCCTAACCCTAACCCTAACCCTAACCCTAACCCTAACCCTAACCCTAACCCTAACCCTAACCCTAACCCTAACCCTAACCCTAACCCTAACCTAACCCTAACCCTAACCCTAACCCTAACCCTAACCCTAACCCTAACCCTAACCCTAACCCTAACCCTAACCCTAACCCTAACCCTAACCCTAACCCTAACCCTAACCCTAACCCTAACCCTAACCCTAACCCTAACCCTAACCCTAACCCTAACCCTAACCCTAACCCTAACCCTAACCCTAACCCTAACCCTAACCCTAACCCTAACCCTAACCCTAACCCTAACCCTAACCCTAACCCTAACCCTAACCCTAACCCTAACCCTAACCCTAACCCTAACCCTAACCCTAACCCTAACCCTAACCCTAACCTAACCCTAACCCTAACCCTAACCCTAACCCTAACCCTAACCCTAACCCTAACCCTAACCCTAACCCTAACCCTAACCCTAACCCTAACCCTAACCCTAACCCTAACCCTAACCTAACCCTAACCCTAACCCTAACCCTAACCCTAACCCTAACCCTAACCCTAACCCTAACCCTAACCCTAACCCTAACCCTAACCCTAACCCTAACCCTAACCCTAACCCTAACCCTAACCCTAACCCTAACCCTAACCCTAACCCTAACCCTAACCCTAACCCTAACCCTAACCCTAACCCTAACCCTAACCCTAACCCTAACCCTAACCCTAACCCTAACCCTAACCCTAACCCTAACCCTAACCCTAACCCTAACCCTAACCCTAACCCTAACCCTAACCCTAACCCTAACCCTAACCCTAACCCTAACCCTAACCCTAACCCTAACCCTAACCCTAACCCTAACCCTAACCCTAACCCTAACCCTAACCCTAACCCTAACCCTAACCCTAACCCTAACCCTAACCCTAACCCTAACCTAACCCTAACCCTAACCCTAACCCTAACCCTAACCCTAACCCTAACCCTAACCCTAACCCTAACCCTAACCCTAACCCTAACCCTAACCCTAACCCTAACCCTAACCCTAACCCTAACCCTAACCCTAACCCTAACCCTAACCCTAACCCTAACCCT
>NW_023601468.1:0-19623 GCF_014898055.3 Talpa occidentalis
ACATTTTTCCAATGCTTGCCTTGCCTGCCTTTCTCCCCTCCACTGCCCGTAGGTGCAGATATTGAGAGAGAACTGTGACAGAGGGTTATGGGTCAGGGAATGGCCATGAGAAGCAACTCGCTTGAATTTGTATTATGTGTGAATTCCACTCATGGAGGCACTGGCGACATAGCCACATTATGATGGAAGAATAACGAGGGAGGTTGGCCTTCCTATGGAAGCGGACAGAAGGCAGACCATGCTAATAGTCCCTGCAGGGCTGGTAACCTTCTGCAATGATGTTGGCAAGATTACTGGACAAGAGTCCCCGACATAGTTGTTGGTAACAGTCACTGGTGGCACAAACCCTAGGTAGGATTTGAAGTTGTCACAGCAGCATTAAGATTCTTTCTTGATTCTTAATATACAGTCCACCAATAAATATGATCTACTATCTCTTATTGGTCCCACCTACCAGAGACTGACCTTTTGTAACTCTGTGACAAGGTACAAATAAGCGAAATCACGATGTTGGGAAGGATACTGATGTTCACTATTACAACTACTGCCACAACACCGCTACTGCTGCTACTATTCTACCATCACTACCACCATTTATTTAGCTATTTCTGCCAGTTACCATCAGTCATCTACATGGATTAATCCTTCCAGGACAACATGAACATGAGCTGTTGTTCCCAGCCACATTTCACAGACACTTAATCTCTGTTGTGATTTACTTAACTTGCCCCAGTTGACTATAGACCCAGGGTTAAAACCCAGGTCTAGTCCTACAACCTACGCCTACCATGTAAACAAACTTCCCTGAACCACTAGGGACCAGCTTGCCAGCAAGCATCTCTAATCTGCTGCTTCTGAATACTCTTTTCAGGGATTAGCCTTGGGCTTTGCCATGTGTTTTAGTTAATCCCATATCCCAACCACCCTCAAGACTCACTAATGCCACTGTTCTGTGAGCAACTCCAACACTAAAAAAAGAAAGACTATGCCTGTCCATACCATCTGCTTTAAAATGAAAGTAGATTTTAAGACCACGAAAAACCTTGGGTTCCCCAAGCATTTTTACCTGGATAATCATGTTTTCTCTCCCAATATGAAGAGGGAAAAAGCCCACTTTAAACACAAGCAACTATTTGAGTCACTATTCAAAACAGTCCCACATCAGATAAAAGATTCCACTCCTAAGTATTTACCCAATGTACACAGAAACATTAATTCAAAAGGGCACCTGCACCCCTATGTTTATAGCAGCACTATTTACAATAGCTAAGCTATGGAACAACCCAAATGCCCAAAAATAGAAATAGATGACTGGATAAAGAAGATGTGGCATATATACACAATGGAATATTACTCAGCAATCAAAAAAGGTAAACTCATGCAATTTGCAGCAACATGGATGGAGCTAGAAGGAATCATGTTCAGCGAAATAAGCCAGAAAGAAAAAGAAAATACCAGATAGTCTCACTCACAGCAGGAATTTAGAAAACCTAAATAAGGGGCCAGAAAAGAGACTTTAATTATAATAAAGACAAAATCAAAATCAACAAGCAACTATAAACCAGAGACACACTATGGGGGGTGGGGAGGAGGAAGGATTAGGGTCAAAATACAGGAGATGGGAATTGTATGGGGACTATAACCAAAATGAAAATGCATCCACTGAAAAATGAAAAATGATGTAAGAATTATGTGAAATTAAAAAAGAGATACTGTCAATAAAGAATGCCAGTCCATCTTTGTATCCTTACCCACTTGCACAGGGTCTAGCATGATAGTGCTCAGTTAATATGCATTACATAAGTGATTGAATAATCAGGCAACCAAAAAATGAACTGTCTAATAACAAAATTATACCTTTCATAAATTGTACATTTCTAGGTGATAAAATTATTCCTCACCTTTGAGTTCTGCAGAAAAACCTGTAAAAACTGTTAACAACCTTACTGTAATTTTAAATACTAGAGGTTTTTGTTTGTTTCTAGTCTTTTTTTAAGATTTATGTGTGCAAGAACTGGGGTACAGGCCAGAGGTGTGTGTGTGTGTGGGGTGAGAGGATTCCCAGAGAACAGAGTGGGGCAGAACAGGAGGATCTACTGAAATACACTGCTGAGGGGAGCAGTGAGCAAGTCAGGAGAGGTCTGCTGAGCCATGTGGGTAGCTCCCTGGCTGGGGATCGAACTTGTGCTGCAATGGCTGCAGACAGCTTCATAGGTTGCATCCTAACCCCTTGCACCACCAGGGAGGTCCTGTTTTTCGTCTTAATGATAACCCAATTATCCAATAAGACTTTATAACCAAGAATAATTATAAAGAGTTTAATAAAGGAGGGTGAAAATATTCCTCCAAATTCTAGTATAATTTTACATTTATCATTGTGTTTTACAATTATTATAGCAATAAAATGTATCTTCAGCAGGATTACTATTTTCAGTTACTAACAGGTTTTGAAAGAGTTGTATGTGCTTCAAAGCTTTACCAATACAAATTTAATCTCAATACTACCACCACAATTCCGCATTCCTAAAACTAACTGTACATGATAAAGGTGAGCTCAAAGTAGGTGAAAACACTTCGAATAGTCCTCTGGGGAAAGTAGGGTTTCATTTCTATCATGCCAGAATTTTTTGATAAAGGGAGAGATAGACAAAATCTTAGGAAGAGGTGGTCTGACAACTTCTATAAAAATGTGCACATGAAGTCATGACATTGGTAGTAAGAAGGTGATTGGCAGATGCTGTCTCATCCTGGGAGCAGAACAGCCCAAGGCATATCACAGCCAGCTACACTTTTTACAGCTGTCATGTAAGGAGATGAGATCTTAGCACCAAGGAAGATCACACTGCAGAATAAAAGTGAGTAGGTCTATGAGTTTACGGTTTGTGAGACTGGGTGGTGAACCCTGATTGCCCAGATCATATGGTCAATCAACATTTGAGGATTTATCAAGAAAGTCTGTGCTTAGAGGTGGTTCTGCTGGACCCATACTGTAGCCTGGGAACATATTCCAAAGCAGTGGTTCTCCAGCCTGCTCACAATCAGGCTTACCTGTGCTGCCAGTTCCCAGACCCCATCCTCAGAACTACAAAACCCACACGTCAAGGATTCTGGACACAGCCATAGTGGAGAACTATGTTTATGATGCAGCCACCATGATTTAGTGACATAGAACCAACCGCGCAATGAGCAAGGACTTACAGCTGAACTGCCCAAAATAATTTACATCTGTGCTGTCTCCTAATGCAAATCCCTCTTCACCATAGTGGCCCACAGAGGCAATGAGCCACAGAGGCAGTGAGCCACAGAGCACTTTCACTGTGCTGAGAAAACAGCAAAGACAGGGTGTTAATGAAAAAGGAATGTGCTAATAAAAAAAGAATTAACTCCAATCTCTCCTTCCCAATGACAGCCTGGACTGTCCAGTTTCATCAATTCTATATTTTTAAATTACTTTTAAACTGACCTTTCCACAGAAAGATTATACAGTTATCATCAAGACCAAAATACAGTGCATTCATTATGTACAAGGACATTCAAAGCAATGTTAGTTCTTAAAAAGATAGTGTCATTTATTACAGGTAAGACCTGGAATCTCCCCAAATAGCCAATAAAAAGATTACATTATAGTACACCTATCCTTCATAAGGGAACAAATCTCTAGATTGGAAACTCCAAGGCCCAGATCTGTCTTATTATCCCTGCTTCTCACCACTGTCTATTACTACCAGGAACTGATAAATATTTGTTGAATGGATAGCTGAAAAAGAAAAAGTATGACCATAAAAAAATCCAATGACATCAGAAAGTACAATAAAGATGAGTTTTAAAGACTGTATATAAAATATCCCAATTTACTGAAAACAAACATGCACATACTTATGCATTTAAAAAAGGAATGGAGGGAAATCAAAATTTATCTGAGTTTTGAGGAATATTATATTTTTTATTCTTTATTTGTAAGGATACGAAAGTGGGTGTGCCGTCATCTCTGTCATTGTGTTTTTTATTGACAACATATTTTGGATCAGTTATTTTAAATAGAGGTTCAAATAGCTGCTTGAGCTGAAAATGTACTGCATTTTCTTTCAGACTGAAACATGCCTAGGCCAGGCAAATGCCTAGAGAGTGGAAGGTTTTTCAGGTCTTATATTCCATATGTTGTCAATTTTATATCAATGTATTTTAAAATAAATACAATGTAGTGACTTGTACCACCAGAAGGAAAAGATACAAGTGGGCTGGTATTAGGTAGAACTCTCTCAGTCACAGATCCACACTTCCTTATCTCATTGAAATTCCTCAAGTCACACAGTGGACAATTCATTTGCACTAAATTACACACCTGCCTTCAGCCTGCAGTTGTCATGGCAGAATCAGGACACAAAAGGGTGTCAAAAGGTGCTCATAAAGTCAAAGAGCAGCTCAGATGCTCAGTAGACCTTCTCTATGAGTTATAAAAATGGATTCAAGTTTTTTTTTTTTTTTTTAAGATTTACTTATTTATACAAGAACGGGGGGGGGGGGGGGGGGGCCGGAGCAACATGGCGGCAAGGAGACGCTGCGAGTAAGATCTCCCATTAAAAAAAGTTAATAGGGAGGAAAAGCGGCAGGTCCCAGTGAGAACTGGGACACGGAAGATAAACGGGTGACGCCAGCGAACTGCCCGAAGAAGAAAGTGGCCATAAAAGAGGACTAGAAGGGAGGGAAGCGCAGAACCCTGCTCCCCTCCCCCGCCCACAGAGGACCGGCAGAGAGGAGGAAAACAACAAACTAAAACGACCAACAAGAAGAAACGACGCAGCAAGCGGGACTGTGAGTGGAAAGGAACTATTGCAGCCACCACACCCTGTGAACGGGAGCTGTGGAGAACCCCGCAGGATCCACCGCTGAGGTGAGCAAACGGCTCCGGGCGCCATTGAAGAGAGGCCCCGCCCCCGGGGAGGAGACCAGCACCAGCACACAGCCCCGGGCCGCCCGGTAAGCTTGCGCGGAAAGGCGGCGCGCTGGAAAAACAGGCGCGGATCGCGGTCAGGATTGCGCGGAACAGCGGCGCGCTGGAAAACCAAGTGCGGATGTGAATCGGGATCGCGCGCGGAAAAGCAGTGCAGTTGAAAAGCAAACGCGGATCCAGATCGCAGCTGCCCAGGTCCCTGCGCCTGCGACCTAGGCTTGTGGGGAGACGCGCGGAGGCCCTCACTGAGTGAGCAGGCCCAGGCGCCCAGGCACGGGAGCGGTATTCAAAAGGCGCCATTCTCGCGCCACTGAACTGGGCTACAGCCTGAGTCCTGGAACTGAGGGCTTGGAACTGACACCCGGGGCACGAAACTAGGGGCGTGGGTTCCCCACGACGGTGGGGCACAAGGCAGACACAGCACCCCAAGACGTTGAGGCTTACCTACCATTCCCGCTCTATTCCCTGTCCCACGGGGTGGAAAATCAGCTCCCCAAGGGCTCCAGGAGAGATCTCTGGCGCCACCTAGCGACTTGAAGCCAGCAGAGGCGCCTAGAGGAGCCAGTGGCCAGCTGGGGAGTTAGCCCACGCCGGGCCCTTCCGACCAGTAGTCTGAGCCCACAGGGTAGCGAGCACCCACAGCCGGGCAGACCAGGCGCGCAGAAGAGTGTGCCTGAGTCCGGACGCACAGGGAGTGTGTCCCACATCACGATCTTAGAACAGGGACATTTCTTCAGTAAAGACTACCTGCAGAAGGCTTCCTCAGGAGCCAGAGGTGAGCGGGGGAAGTTCGCCCACGCCAGACCCCCTCTGGCCTGCAGTCCAAGCCCAGAGGGGGAGCAGGAACCCACCGCCGGGGGAGACCAGGCGCACAGGGGAGTGTGTCCCCACATTGGCATTTTAGAACAGGGACCTTCCTCCAGTAAAGACTGCTTGAAACTGACAGATGACTCCTGGAGGAACCAGAGGAGAGCAGAGAAGCTCACCCAAGATGCCGGCCAGTCCCAACTACACAGTGTCCCAACGCATACGGCAAATTAGAAAACAGACAGTAGGGAGGAGAAGAACCACACGCAACCTAGCAACTCCCCAGGGAAAAAGCACACCACAAAAAGGAAAGCAGCCCCCAGATTGCAACGACAGTAACTTGGAAGAACTTCTGAGCCTTCCAGAAAGAGAATTTAAAATTGCCGTGATTAAAAAACTGACAGAAGTCATAAAGGAAAACAATGATAAGGGAAAAATAATCAACGATCAGAAGAATGCAATTGAGTCCCTAGAGAGGGAAAACAATGGTCAGAAGAATGAAATTGAGTCCCTAAAGAGGGAAGTAAAAGAAATGCAGGAGATCAAAGAATTAATGGAAGAACTAAAGAATTCTGGAAAAGCAATGAAAGCAGAATAGACGAAATGGAAGAACGAATAAGTAATCTTGAAGACACAGAAATAAAAAGAACCAAAACAGAAAAGGAAAGAGAAGTACGAAGGAAAAAGAACGAAGAAAGACTTCGGGAACTATCTGACTCCATGAGGAAAGGAAATATAAGAGTTATAGGAATACCAGAAGGAGAGGAGAGAGATGTAGGAACAGAGAAAATATTCAAAGAGATAATTGAAGAGAACTTCCCAAATGTGAAGAAGGAGCTGAAAATTGATATACAAGAAGCAAGAAGAACACCAAACTTCTACGACGAAAGGAAAAATACAGCAAGACACATAATAGTAAAGCTCCCAAGAATCCAGGACAAGGAAAAAATAATGAAGCTGGCAAGAGGGAAGAAACAGATAACATTCAAAGGAAAGCCAATCAGGCTGACATCAGACTTCTCCGAAGAAACACTACGGGCAAGGAGAGAATGGAGGGACATAGTCAACAGACTCCAAGAAAACAGATGCCAACCAAGAATTCTCTATCCCGCAAAGCTCTCCTTTCTCTTTGAAGAAAGAATATGGACCTTCCCAGACAAACAGAAACTCCGGAATTTCATTGCAACTAAACCCCCACTCCAAAAAATACTACAAGGAGTCCTAAAGCCAGAACCTCAGAGGGACGAATAACAATAAAAGAAGGCCAAAAAAAAAAAAAAAGTTATTAAAAGAATAAATAAAATTAAAGGAAAGACAAACACAATGGCAAATACAGATGCTAACATATCAATATTAACTCTAAATGTAAATGGACTAAACTCTTCAATAAAAAGACACAGAGTTGCAGCCTGGATTAAGAAACAAAACCCAACCTTTTGCTGTCTCCAGGAAACACATTTAGCTACAAAAGATAAAAATAGGCTCAAAGATAAAGGATGGAAAACAATCCTACAAGCAAATGGACCAAAAAAGAAAGCAGGAACAGCTATACTTATATCAGATAAAACAGATTTCAAACTCAAAAAGATAAAAAGAGACCCCAATGGTCACTACATTATGATCAAGGGGACAATACTTCAAGAAGAAATAACACTCATTAACATATACTCACCAACGAAGGAGCACCAAAATATATCAGACAACTGTTATCCTCTCTGAAAACAGACATCAGAGAAAACACATACATAGTGGGAGACTTCAACACACCACTATCAACAATGGATAGATCAACAAGACAAAAATAAGTAAAGAAACAAAGCTCTAAATAAGGACCTAGAGCAACTGGGCTTAACAGACGTCTATAGAACACTAAACCCAAAAAAACGGAGTACACATTTTTCTCAAGCGCACACGGAACATTCTCCAGGATCGATCACATACTGGGCACAAGACAAACATCAACAGATACACCAAGATTGAAATCATATCAACCATCTTTCTGACCATGAAGGCATCAAACTAGAAATAAACCATAAAAAGAAGGCAAGGAACTCTCCTACCTCATGGAGATTAAAAACCACACTACTGGAAGACCACTGGACTAATGAGGAGATCAAAGAAGAAATTAAAAAATTCTTTGAATTGAACGACAAGGAGGACACCAATATCCTAAATGTATGGGATGCAGCAAAAGCAGTAATAAGAGGAAAATATATAGCAATAGAAGCTCACATCAAGAAACAAGAAAGAACTCAAAGAAACAACCTAATCTCGAAGCTCAAAGATCTAGAAAAAGAACAACAAAAAAACCCCAAAACCATTAGAAGAAAAGAAAATAATAAAAACAAAAGCAGAAATAAATGAAATTGAAACTAAAAAAACAATCCAAAAGATCAATGAAACCAAGAGCTGGTTCTTTGAAAAAATCAATAAAATAGACAAACCCCTAGCCAGGCTCACAAAGGAAAAAGGGAGAAAGCACAAATAAACAGGATCATCAATGAAAGAGGAGAAATCACAACGGACACAGCAGAAATCAAAAGAATAATCAGTAACTACTATGAACAGTTATATGGAAACAAGTTTAACAATCTAGAGGAGATGGACAAATTCCTACAACTCTACAATCACCCAAAGCTAGATAAAGAAGAAATAGAACACCTAAACAGACCAATTACAAGCAGCGAAATTGAAATGGTAATCAAAAACCTCCCCAAAAACAAAAGCCCGGACCTGATGGATTTACAAATGAATTCTACCAAACATTCAGAGACGATTAGTGCCTATCCTTCACAAACTCTTCCAAAAAATTGAGAAGGAAGGGACAATACCAAACACGTTCTATGAAGCCAACATTACACTAATACCAAAACCAAACAAGGACAACACAAAAAAGGAAAACTACAGGCCAATCTCCCTAATGAACACTGATGCAAAAATCCTCAATAAAATTTTAGCTATCAGAATCCAACAATGCATCCATAAGATAATTCACCACGACCAAGTAGGATTCATTCCAGGGACACAAGGATGGTTTAACATCCGAAAATCAATCAACGTTATCCAACACATCAACAAAAAGAAATATAAAAACCATATGATAATATCAATAGATGCTGAGAAAGCTTTCGACAAAGTGCAACACCCATTCATGATAAAAGCCCTTGAAATTCTTGGGATACAAGGAACATACCTCAACATCATAAAGGCCATCTATGACAAGCCAACAGCCAGTATCATTCTCAATGGTGAAAAGCTGAAAGCAATTCCATTAAGATCTGGAACAAGACAAGGATGTCCACTCTCACCACTGCTTTCAATATAATACTGGAAGTCCTAGCCAGGGCAATAAGACAAGAGAAAGACATCCAAGGAATCCAAATAGGAAAAGAAGAAGTCAAACTATCACTATTTGCAGATGATATGATAATATACATAGAGAACCCCAAAAACCTCCACAGAAAAACTAATTCAACTCATCAATCAGTTCAGTAAAGTGGCAGGATACAAAATCAACACGCAAAAGTCAGTAGCCTTCCTATACACAAACAATAAATCTGAAGAAGAAGAAATCAAAAAACCATCCCTTTTGTTATTGAAACAAAAAAAATCAAATATTTGGGAATAAATCTAACAAAAGAGGTAAAGGACCTATACAAAGAAAACTATAAAACACTGTTTAAAGAAATAGAAGAAGACACAAAGAAATGGAAAGACATCCCCTGCTCATGGATTGGAAGAATAAACATTATTAAAATGGCCATCCTTCCAAAAGCAATATACAGATTCAATGCTATTCCAATCAAAATTTCAATGTCATTCTTCAAAGAAATAGAACAATTATTGAAGAAATTCATATGGAATCACAAAAAACCCGAATAGCCAAAGCTCTCCTGAAAAAAAAAGAAGGGAATGGAGGCATCACACTCCCAGACTTCAAACTATACTACAAAGCCATAATCATCAAAACTGCATGGTATTGGAACAAGAACAGACATACAGACCAATGGAATCGAATAGAAAATCCAGAAATAAACCCACAGATTTATGGTCAACTAATCTTTGACAAAGGAGCAAAGACTATGCATTGGAGCAAAGAAAGTTTGTTCAATAAATGGTGCTGGGAAAACTGGGTCGCTACATGCAAAAGAATGAAGCTTGACCACTACCTCACACCATACACAAAAACCAACTCAAAATGGATTAAAGAACTAGACATAAGACCTGAAACCATAAATATATAGAAGGAAATATAGGCGAAACACTACGTGATTTGCACATCAAAGACATCTTTACAGACACATCACCCAAAGCAGCGATAGTGAAGGCGAAGATAAACAGCTGGGACTACATCAAATTAAAGAGCTTCTGCACAGCAAAAGAGACAATAACAAAAACAAAGAGAAACCCCACACCTGGGAGAACATTTTTGCACCCAACACTAATGATAAAGAACTGATCACAAAAATCTGCAAAGAGCTAATGAGACTTAACAACAACAAAGAAAAGAATCCAGTCAAAAAATGGGCAGAAGAGCTAAAAAGAAACTTCTCTGAAGAGGAAATGCAAATGGCCAACAGGCATATGAAAAAATGTTCAACATCACTTGTCATCAGGGAAATGCAAATCAAAACTACCATGAGATACCATCTTACACCAGTGAGAATGGCACATATTAAAAAAACTAGCAACAAATGTTGGCGAGGGTGTGGAGGAAAAGGAACTCTTCTGCACTGTTGGTGGGAGTGCAAACTGGTCCAACCACTGTGGAGAGCTGTGTGGAGATTTCTGGACCTACTAAACATAGAGCTTCCATATGATCCAGCAATTCCACTCCTAGGTATTTACCCAAAGGACACAGAAACATCAATTCCAAAGAACACCTGCACCCCTATGTTTATAGCAGCACTGTTTACAATAGCTAAGCTTTGGAAACAACCCAAATGCCCAAAAATAGATGACTGGATCAAGAAGATGTGGTACATATATACCATGGAATATTACTCAGCATTCAAAAAAGATAAACACATGCAATTTGCAGCAACATGGATGGCACTGGAAGGGATCATGCTCAGCGAAATAAGCCAAAAAGAAAAAGAAAAATACCGGATGGTCTCACTCATAGCAGGAATCTAGAAAACTTAAATAAGGGACCAGGAAAACGAATAACTATAAGAAAGTGAAAATCAAAATCAACAAAAAACTACGAACCAGAGACACTTTTAGGGGGGCGGGGGTGGGAGGGGAGGGATTGGGTCAGAATGGGGGGCTGCAATTGTATGGGGAATATAAAAATAAAATTTATTATTTAAAAAAAAAAAAAGGAGAAAAATGATAGTCTTCAAAAATATCATTGGTAAAAAGGAAAGATTGTGGAAATGTTGCAGATTAAAAGGTAAAATACAAGAACTAAATGCAATATCTGAATCTACTTTGGATCCTAAGTTGAAGGGGGGAAATTCTGTTTTAATTTTTTTGGATAGTTTATACATGAAATCAATGAAATTCTCATCAACAGATAGTAGGATAAAGAAATTGAGGTGGCTATAGTTAATGGCATACTACTCAGCTGTTAAAAAAGATGAAGTTATGCCTTTTGGGACAATATGGATGGACCTTGAAGTGAAATAAGTCTGAAAATGAAAGACAATTACCAGACAGCTTCACTCATTTGTGGAATATAAATAGCCAAATAGGCCAAACTCAACAAAAATAACTCTGAGACTTTGTGCAAAACAAGGTTGCTTTGGGGGTGTGGGGGTGGGAAGGTGGGGGGGCAGTAATATGATAGTGTATTGGCTCTAGAGCTTTGGTGGAAATCAAGTTAAGCATGTGCACATGTTGAGGTGTGAGGCATGTGCACATGTTGATTTGTAAAAATGGCAAATCAATAAAATTTAATTTAAATGATTGTGGCAAAAAAAAAAAAAAAATACAAGAACCGCGGTACAGGCCAGAGGCACAGGAGGGTGAGAGGATTCACCAGAGACAGAGCGGGGAACAGTACAGGCAGACTGTCTGAAAACACTGCTGATGAGGGGAGCAGCGGACAAGACAGGAGAGGTATGCTGTGCCATGTGGGTTTCTTCCTGGCCAGCCAGGAATCGAACCAGCACTGCTGAGGCTGAGGACAGCTTCACAGCGCTGCTCTCAACCCACTGAGCCACGGGGAAGGCCCTGGATTCAAGCTTTGACTCCAACTTGTACCTGGAAGTAAATGTTATTTCTGAGATGCTTCAGGGGGTGTGCTTGGCATTTCAAGGAAATTTCTAAGCAGCAGAAGTGGAGAAAAGATCATATCTAGGCCTGTTCATGGTTTCAAGTGCTTTGTGGGACCAAATATTCAGAATAGAGTTCTTGTGCTGCTCTCAATTTTCCTAATACCTAGTCAGCCGCATGGAATAGGAGTGAAGGTTATGAGCCTTTTGAGGGGGAGAGGACTCGAGCTATTCAGACTTTTCTATGGAAAAAGACTCAGGCTCTGAGCAACTAAGCCCATTTTGTCAAGGTCCTCAACTGTGACTCTGGAACCCACACCTTCCAGTCAAGAAAGGGCAGCCTTGGAACAAGGCCCCTTCTAGCCCACACCACCGACAGTACCTAGGGCACCCTCTTCACTCACATCGGTTATGTCCTGGCTCATAAAGGGAAGTTTTGTCACCTGAGCAGGGCCATGCCAAACACATTTCCTGGTTCCAGAATGCCCCTATCACTCCATGTTGGACGCTACCACACCTTCAGACGAGAACCCGGAAGAAGCCAAAGGGTGCCTGTCTAGAGTTCAGAGCAAGTTTCAGCTGGCACAGAGCCTGGTATCAGTGCTGTGGGAGCAGCCCCAGGTGATTCTGGAAGACAGCGCTGCCTGTCCTTGTTTAAGAGTGCGGTGGCAAGTTTTCCTTCCTCTGGAGAAAAACCTATTTCTTATGTCTGGTTGGGCCTGATCCCTGTGAATACTAAGAGCAGCTACAAAAGTAGTTCCTTAAGCCCTGTGCTCAAATAAACAATTTCAGGTCTACTTGGAGAATTCTGGTTGGGTGGTAACAGACGCAGGTACATGCAGACCAAGATTAAAGGAACTGACAATGACAAACACATTTTACTACTCTAAGTGTATTTATTAATAAGCTTTGTCATATGCGATCCTTACAACAACTGTATGAGGAAAGTATTGTTACATCCTATCTCACAGAAGAGGAAACCGGTTTTGAAACAGCAGTGACTTGCCCGAGGTCACATCTCTCATACAGAGATCTTGCACAGCCACATAAGAACACATTCTCACTGCCTTCCAGAACAAACAACAGTTCCCACATCAGGATCATGCATAATAGCTACTTAGATCCTGCTAGATGCAGACTCCTTATGGAATCTTTTCTCTTTTCCTGTATCTCTATAAACATTACCGTGGTTTTCAACTTAGCCCCTGCTGAAACTATATCGCACAGGAGGTTCCAGGGTATGGGGACAGGTGGCCTGCAAGCTATTCATTCATGGCTCCTACTATGTGGTGGGCATGTGCCAAGCCTTGGGCACAGTGGGAAACAAAACCAAAATCCCTGCTTTTTATTTATTTTTTTAGACTTTTTTTTTTTCCCAAGATTTATTTATTTATACAAGCACTGGGTACAGTCAGAAGCGTGGGAGGGTGAGAGAATTCACCAGAGCCAGAGCAGGGAGCAGAGCAGGCAGAAGGACCAAAGTACACTGCTGAGGGGAGCAGCGGGCGGCAGGAGAGGTCTGCGTGCCATGTGGGACCCTCCTCCGGTGGCCAGGGAGCAGCCGGGGATTGAACTGGCGCTGCAGAGGCTGCAGGAAGCTTCACAACCCAGCGCTCAACCGCTGCGCCACCAGGGAGGCCCAAAATCCCTGCTTTTTAGGGATTACATTCTAAGCAGGGAAGAGAGATGATAAATAAAATAAACATGTGATGACAGGTATAGCAAACGACATGGAGAATGGGAACAAAGCAGGGGTGGGCCCTACTTCAATGAAGGAAGGACACTGGAGTTGGACTCCGCTTTGGAAAAGAGAACAGAAGAGGAGGGGAGACCTGTGCCATTGGGAAGGAAGGTAACAGATGGAGGAACAAGCAAATCAGTGGTTCAGGGCCTTCCTAGTGGTGCAAGGGGTTAAGATGCAACCTATGAAGCTGTCTGCAGCTACTGCAGCACGAGTTCGATCCCTGGCCAGGGAGATACCCACATGGTGCAGCAGACCTCTCCTGACTCACCCGCTGCTGCCCTCAGCAGTGCATTTCAGTCAGTCTGCCTGTTCTGCTCCCCACTGTCTCTGGGGAATCCTCTCACCACCACCACCCGCACCCCTCGCACCTCTGGCCTATATCCCAGTTCTTGTATGCATAAATAAATAAACCTTAAAAAAAATCAGAGGTTCAGAGATAGGAAAGTGTTTAGCCATCACCCACCGGCTGGTGCCAGAAGACAACTACAGGGCCAAGGTGGACGGTTCTACTGGGTGGCCACAGAAGCATGAGGTTGGGGCATTTAGTTCTGATCAAAAAAAGAGCAGAAAGAAGTTGGCAAGAGGAAGTTATTACAGGCACCAGGAAGACGAGGAATACAGCTTCAGGGGCCAGGACATTCTGTGCCTCAGAGTCAAACCAGTCATATGTGCATTCCCTCCTCACACCAGGCCTGGAAGCAGCAACAGCGGTGTGGCACGGAAGAACAAGTCTTGTTGATGCGGGGAGGAGCAAAATGAGCCTCCAGTTCTTCTCAGAGACCCATATCCTGGTGTATTCCTGTCTAAATCACTCCTGAGGTCTTCCGCAGACTTCCGGCCTACTGGGCGTGTGAACTTGGCCTGGCTGGGACGGGAGGCTGCACCAATACCATAGATCACTGGAAAAGTCCCAAGCCCCAAAGAGGACTATTTTAGATTTCAAGAATTTTAAAGCAGAAAGCCTTTCTTTAATCATACCAGCCACATCACTGCAGAGTAACCAAGGCTTCCTTACACCAAACAACCCAGCGTTTTTCCCCCTACCGGTTTTATTCCAGGAACAGTTTATTCCCCCAAGGGCAGGAAATTTTTGCTTCTGCGATGGTGGTTTTCCACATCACCTGAACCCTCAGAAAAACAGGCCATTGATGACATTTATAGGAACAAGGGTAAAAAAAAAAAAGTAAAAACCTTTTCAAAAATATTCTTTACAGGCTTGTATCTCTAATGAATCTAATTTAAGTGTTTTCCTTTTCTTCTTTTTCATAGGACAGGTGGAATGAAACACTTGTGAAAATGGTTGTCTGAACTCAGATGACCCAGACCTGCAACCCCTTTTCAGAGTCACCTCAGCAGCCAGGTCAGTGTCACAGTGGGGCGTCCCACTGCCTTCCAAGCAGAAACCAAAGTTATGTCAATGTCTTAAGAACGGGCACCCCCAGGCCAATGAGAGCCACCTGAAGCCCAAAGCGATGCTCATTCGAGACTAGCATCCAAAAACCCTACCTGGTTCTTCACTCCGTACCCTACGCATGCCCCACCTCCTTGAGGAAACAGGAAGAACTTCCTTCTTAGCTCCCTGACTGTACTTCCTTTCCTGCCTGTTCCTCAGACACCACTGCCCTCCACACTGCTCCCTGCTCAGCTGCAGCAGCCTCCATCCTGCAGTGCACACGCCTGCCTTGGTGCCTTCTGCCTGGTATGCTCTGCCTTCAACTCCCTCCCCACATCTCACCAGGGACCCCCTGGTGTCACTAGTGTTAAAAGACACCTTCTGGGAAAGATCTTCTGTGACCTTCTCAGCCTAAGGACGCTTTCTTAAAATCACATGTCCCAGTGTCATTATTCTTTTTGGAATTTTAAATGTATCTCACATTCTCTTGTTGAGGTATTATTCTCCCTTCCAAAAAGAACATAACCTTCATGAGAGCAGGGAGCTAGTCTTCCAGTCATGTAAACAAAGCTGCACACACTTGCAGCCAGTAACAGACATTTATTTCTCAAAGTGCCAGGCTAGAGGGTAACAGCCAAGGGGACAGTCCCAGAAGTTCAGTGAATCAGGAGACAAGATAAGGCAGAGCAGGAGGAGTCAAGGAAGGGCAGGTTTACAGACCTGGAGGACAAGGGGAACAGATTCTGAGGGCACGGGCGAGCCCTACACAATTCTCTCTGGAGTGTCAGAGAAGCTGAAGGCTGACAGCTGCCTCACCCTCAGCCTGTGGCCTCTCCAGGGTAGAGGTAGTGCCTGGAGAAACAAGTAGGTGAACCACCACAGGGTTAATAAGATGTGGATGAGCCATGGGGGCAGTCTCTGGTCAGCCCATTTCCATTTTTGTTAATTAGAGAACACAAGTGGACCAGGCCTGTCCCTTTAGATAAAAGGTGGTCACTGGGGATCAGAATTTGGGTCAGGCCATCAGAGACAGAGATCAATTCACCTCACAAACAAGAACAGCATTGAAGGGGCTGAGTGACACCACTCATGACGTAATTCCCGAGAAGTCACTGACAGGCATGACCCTGCCGGGTGTACTGGGACACGCAGTTGAGGCTGCTCCACAAACTCCTCCCGAGTTACAGAGACGGGTATGGCAATGCCCTCCACACCCCAAGAATGAATGTTCCCACTGTTCCATATCTTCCAGGCCCCACTTTTGAATTTCCAAAGCCCCAAAGAAGTTCAAAAGTCTCCTTTCAAATCACTAAGACAGGGTGGGGGAGGGGAGATACTGGTCCAGCTTTCTACTGTTGCTTGAGAACTTGTCACATTAGCAATGACAGCAACTTCACGACAGTTCCCTGT
This sequence comes from Talpa occidentalis, assembly GCF_014898055.3. Taxonomy (NCBI): domain Eukaryota; kingdom Metazoa; phylum Chordata; class Mammalia; order Eulipotyphla; family Talpidae; genus Talpa; species Talpa occidentalis. The sequence goes on from NW_023601468.1 coordinate 16,524, forward strand.
CCACACTTCCACATTTGCCTGGTGAGGGGGGATCGACACCCCACTCTAAAAGTTCTTGTGTCTCCAGGGGCAGGCCAGGCAGCCAGGATATGGCAAAGCCACAAAATGGCTGACACCAAAGCTCGCACTCCCAACTGCTAACCTCTCCACCTGCCACTCAGAAGAAGAATTTCCATGCAACAGAGAAACACTGCATTTAGATGTGTACCTTGTGAAGCAGATGTCCTGAGAGCATCCAAAGTCAGAGATAAGGGAGTCATGGCACCCCAAACAAGGTAGAAAGACTGACTCATGGACTTTCTACATCAGGTATTTACAAGCATTTTGGGCAAAGGATCAACAGTGAACATTTTAGGCTTTGCTGTCTCTGTGGCAAACACTGGGCTCTGCCATTGTAGTGCAAAAGCAGTCACAGACGATGAATAAATAATGGGGTGGGCTGGGTTCCAAGATGCTTCATACACAAAAATAGGAGGATCCAACCCAAGGCCAGAGTTTGCTGACCATGCCTTAGACCCTTGGAGCCCTGGAAAATTGTTGAGTCACGAGGGACATGATCAGATGAGTGTTTAGGATGAACTATGTTGACTGCCCAAGATGGAGTCAGCATGTTTTAGATGTTCTATGGAATAAATACTGGTACTATTAAGTTTCTGTTATTACAGTTGAAAACACATAAGGTCGCTGTGCTTCAATAAAACTTTGTTTACACAGACAGAGGTCCAAATTTAACCAACCGATCATAGTTTACTGAACCCTGCTGCTCCAGGATCTCAAATAATGGATTCTAATAAACTGCTGATAATCTAAAATCAGCCACTGTAACTCTCCAAACACCTGCCACAGCCACTAAGGACTCATTTATCTCCTATAAAGAGCCTCCAATTTTATCAATATGGGGATGGGAAAAGAAAGGATGGGGGTTTTATTTTTTGTCGATTAAATGGACTTATTCTAGGTAGCCACCAGCTTTTCACTCTTTCAGATCATCTGGGTGGTATTCTGTACACAGGCTGCTTTTGTGGCAGAAAAAGAGACTGCAAACCAATGACTCATAAATCTCATCCCCCCTCCACCAGCCCAGCTAGACCACTGAACACCCGCAGTCTCTGCATCTCCATTTGACATTGCCCACAGAGATGCCAGCCTACTGACACATCCCCAACTGATACTGATGGATTTTAGGGGAGGCACACATTTGTAGAATGGCTCTCAGGTTCCCAAGACTAGCCCTAAACTAGACCAACCTACTCAATACCAGTCGCTGAGGGCCAGAACTGGGAACCAGGGAGAAGGCTAGGATGCCAAACTTTAAATAACAAAAACCAGGTATCTGCTTGAGAACTTTCCATGAGACAAAGCTATTGGATAACTGTTGCTGTTTCTACTCTTAGTGTCGTATTCTCCAAAACGGGAAGGTGGCAATTTTCTCCCTCCATTTATTTTTTTTTAAAGATTTATTTATGCATACAAGAGCTGAGGTGAAGGTAAGAGACGTGGTGGGTGAGAGGATTCACCAGAGACAGAGTGGGAGCAGAACAGGCAGATGTACTGAAATATACTGCTAAGGGGAGAAGAGGGCAAGTCAGGAGAGGTCTGCTGCACCATGTTGGTCACCTCCCTGGCTGGTGACGAACTAGTGCTGGTGACGAACTCGTGCTGCAGTGGCCACCAATAGCTTCACAGAGCTGCAATCTCAACCTCTTGTGCCACCAGGGAGGCCCCTCCTCCTTCCCCTTTTCTACATTTTTAATTACCACAACTAGGGGGCACACTACGGCATCTTGTGGGAAGAAACAGCAGAGATCCTGCTAAACACCCTAAAATGCTGGAACACATATCACCAACAAAGAATAACCCAGTCCCAAGTGTCAGTAGTGCCAAGGGGAGAAAATGGGACTTCACACAATATGACAGTGCCTCAAGCACCTATTCACAATCCAATTAAATTTCAGAAACTCAGCTCCAAAGACCACTTTGATTGATATGGCTGGTTGATTAGATGAAAGAGAGAAACAGCAGTGTGAGTTAAACTTGCTGATGGAGCTGTTTGTTGTCTCTTTGTTGTTTTGAGAAAGAAAAATTACTTTGCTGAGATTAATCTATAAAGAAAGCTGGAACAAATAATTTCTGTAGTTTCTTTGAGCTCCAAAGTCTTATGCATATAATAAGATGGGTGAAATTCTAACTTTTATGTTAGAGTTTTCTGGTAACTTCCCCCAAACCATGAAATCTCTATGAGGTTAAAAAGTGAAGGCCTGGGTCTCCCGTGGTGGCACAGTGGTTGAGCGCTGGGCTGCGAAGCTGCCTGCAGTCTCTGCAGCACCAGTACGATCCCCGGCTGCTGGCGAGGGTTCCACATGGCGCACAGACCTCTCCTGCTGCGCCTGCTGCTCCCCTCAGCAGTGTATTTCGTTGGCCTGCCTGTTCTGTTTCCCGCTCTGGTGAATTCTCTCACCCTCCCGAGCTTCTGACTGTACCCAGTGCTTGTATAAATAAATAAATAAATCTTAAAAAAAGAAAAAACTGAAAGCCAGATCACTGTGCTTTGGAATATGGAGAAAGGCTACTGAGATATTTAAGAGTACACAAGAAATAAAGTCCAAATAAACAACTGGATAAATTGAAAGTTTGTACATTTACCATTCGTGTAGGAAGAAAGTGCTACTGAATTAATATCCATCACCCCCCAAAAAATATCCATCACCCCCAAAACGTATAACATGGATTGCCCTCAATCAGAAACTTGAAAACAGCATCTGTTTTACTTGTTACAGTTTACCTATTACACACTGGTATTAACATTGGCAACAATATATTTTTTCCTGACAGTCTACCTACAGTATTCAGGAAACATTATAAAGGATCAAAGTCCATAAGTAAAAATGCACCCTCTCTCTAAAGAAGGTAGATGGCCTATAGGCACATGAAAATATCCAACATCACTTATTATTATAAGGAAATTGCAAATTCAAAACCACAATGAGAAGCCACCTCACTCTTCTGAGAAAGGCCCATATTAAAAAGAATGGAAACAACAAATGTCGGCAAGGGAGCAGGGGAAATGGGAACATACACTCATCCATTATAGGTGGAAAGG
>NW_023601469.1:0-19620 GCF_014898055.3 Talpa occidentalis
GGAGGGTTTAAGCAGGGGGCACAGGGTGTCCAGGAGGCCCCGTCTTTCCCAGGCTACCCTGGAAAGCACCTGGACGTCGCTGTCTTCATCTGAGCCCTGCTGTGGCCACGGGGGCAGGGTGCCGCCTAGAGGCTGCGCGTAAGGCCCTGGCTGGGAGCCCCAGAGGAGCAGGGGGAGAGCAGAGATGCCCAGGCTGGAAGCCATTATTTCTGGGGGCTGGCACCCTGCTTTCCTTTCTTCCATAGGACTAGACCAGGTTTCCCAGTCTTGGTCACTCCAGCAGGACCTGCTGGCCCTCCCCAGGCAGTGTGCAGCCCACAGGCCCAGCAGGCAGGAGCGCTGCAGGAGCGCAGCTGGACATGCTGACACCGCGCAGTGCGCAAATCGCCACCCTGAAGCCTGCCCCTCTACCCTCAGGACCCAACCCCGGCGAAGCGTTTCAGCCCAGGTCCCAGGGCCGCCGTCGAGACACACGAGTCCAAGCACACGCGGTGAATTCGGTTTATTCAGAAATAAAAGTGCAACAGCCCGGAACCAACCCAGTCCTGGCCTCCTCCGTCTGTCCCAGGCGAGTAACAAATAAGTTTCCTTGATGCCAAATAATTCATAGAAAGCTCCTCTCCCTGGGTGTCACAGGACAGTGTGCACACCGCAGGGTAGCCCTACGCCCTCTGCCCGGCCTCCACACAGCCATCGCGGCCCGGCCTCTCAGCCAGCCCAGTTTTCCACATGGCTGGGGGAGTATGTGTGTACCCCCACATTGCCTGAATAGCCATGCATCCCCCCTCTATGGGGGACTTTTGTAAAAGCAGCAGCAAAGGCCACCCCTTTGCAGATCTGGGGTGGCCTCCAAGATAGGTAGGCACAGAGGCCCACAGGACTTTTTAAAGACGGCAAGTGGAGGCCACCCCTTTGTGGACTGGGGCAATCTCAGGCCCGTGGGGCATTTGTGAGGGGGGACAAGGGGAGGCCACCCCTTTGCGGACTGGGGTGGCCTCATGCCTGTGGGACTTTTGTGAGGGGGGATGGGGGAGGCCACCCCTTTGCTGATGGGGTTGCTCATCCCACGGGACTTTTGTGAGGGGAAGGACGGGGAGGCCACCCCTTTGTGGATTGGGGTGGCCTCACGCCCACAGGACTTTTGTGAGAGGGGACAGGGGGAGGCCACGCCCTTGCAGTGAGGGGGACAGGGAGAGGCCACCCCTTTGTATTGGGGTGGCCTCATGCCCGAGGGTCTTTTGTGAGAGGGGGACAGGGGGAGGCAATGCCCTTGCAGTGAGGGGGGATGGGGAGGCCACCCCTTTGTGTATCTGGGTGGCCTCAAATAAGCACTGCTCTCTCTGTGGCTAGTCTAGACAGGTGTTGGTGCCCACCTGCACCAGCTGGTATCTCTGGATTGAGCCCCATGCAGGGCCTTCAAAGTGCTGCCCTGCTCCACGTGGTCGGGGGGCGGGGGCACCTTTCCCTAAGATGCTAGGGTCTGCACCTGTTTCCCCCATTGGACAGGGGAGTTATTATCCCCCTTTTGTAAGCTTAGGGATAGGAGGACAAATAGGAAGGAGAGCCAAAGGACAGGGTGGGAAAGCCCGGGGAACAGGGATGGGTTCGTGAGGGCCAGGTGGGGGCAGAGCCCCCGGCCCCATGCTGGTGGCCTAGACCACCATTATCTTCACCACCTCGTTGTCACCAGTCCAGTAGAAGAAGGGAATGCACGGGCTGTTTCCAGTGGAGACGCGTTCCCGGGGGCTCTGTATCTCCGGGAGAGTCTGGCCCAGCTGGGCCTCTCCCTGGGTCGGCCACATGTCAGCGGGGAGGCTCACCTCACTAGGTTCTTTGGAGAGACAGAGATGGGGCGCTGAGTGCCGGGCGGAGGGTGCTCTTCCTGCCCTGCCGCCCGCACGGGGCTTTCCTCACCTTAGCCCTTGGCAGCACCAGGCTCCTTGGGCGTTGGGGATGCCGGTGGGCTCAACAGCAGGGTTCTGGTTGGCTGCTTGGAACTTCGCCCGCCATTCACTGCGCTCCGGGCCACCTGCAAAACCAGCTTTTGCAGCTATAACAGCTTCACCTGGAAGGAAGGACATTTGCTCCGAAGCCCGCCCCCCCTCCAGCCGCACCACCAAGGAGCAGAGCTCCGACTACCTTCATCTCCTCTTTGTCCTGGGCCAGCCGGCGGCTGTGCTGCTCCTCTCTCGCGGCATTCCTCCCTCATCACTGCTCTCTGGTGCTGGTAGAGCGGGATGTATTCTCCTAGGGGGAGGGCGCGCAGGCAGCTCAGCTGCTGGGGTCTCACCAGTCTAGACCCCGGCCCAGGGCGCCAGCCTCCCCGCTCACTGATGGTGTCAGTTTCTCCAGACAGCTGGATGCATTGATGCTCCAGCTCCTCCACCCATTCCTTTAAGTTTGCTTTCTCCTGCATGAGCTCGGTAAAGCGGCCTGCGGCCAGACACCGGGCTCAGGGCTCGAGGCCCTGGCCTGCCCAGCACCCGGCCCGCCCAGCCCTCCGGAGAACCACACTCACCTGCAGTTTGTCAATAGCTCCCTGAAGGACCTGATGAGTCTCCCCAGGCACACGTGCCCCCCTTCCCCCTCCAGTCCCGGAGGCTGGGGCCTCCATCTTCTTGGGCTCCTGGGCCCATGGGGCCACCTGCTGAGGCAGGCACTGGCAAAGCAGCTTTTGCTCTGTGCAGCCTCGCCCACTCTTCCTCAGCACTGGCCAAGGCCAAGCTACAAAATGCCACCTGTGGGCCAGAGGTGCTGGGTGCCCCTGTGGCCAGGCAGGGGCCTGGGAGGCACACCTCTCGGGGCCTCAGTGGGCACATCTGAGATTCGAGGCTGGTGTTGGTGCCTGCCCACTGGTCCCCAGCAGAGGTGGGGGAAAGGGTAATCAAAGGGAGGGAAACCAAGAAGAAGGGATGCGGGAGGGAGGGGGAAGGTGGGGCAGGGAAGGGGCCTACTGGCCAAGCTCACCATGGCCTCGCGGCTGTCCAGGTCGTCCGGGATGCTTAGCTTTGGCAGGAGACCCTTGTCCTCCTCTTCCTCTTCCTCCTCACTGCTCAGTCCATTTACTGTTAGGGGGCAGCCAGAGGGGCTCAGAGAACCCCTGGGTTCTGAAGCAGCCCTGAAAGCCAGCAAGCTCTGCCCCCTCCTTTCTCTGCAACCCTGCATCAGCAAGTCCCCAAAGGAGAAGGATCCAAGTTGTCCTAGGGGTGGCTTCCATCTCTTGCAAAGCCGTCCTCTGCTGAAGTCCCACTCACTTGCTCCAGTCTGAGCCATGAGGTTCAGCTGGGCCTTCAGCTGCTCGTTCTGCTTGCTGGCAGCCTCCAGGTGGCCCTAAGGGGTCAGGAAAGAGTGAGGAGGGATGCCGCTCGCAGGTCTTCCTGCTCGGGCGGCCACCTTGGGGTCTGGCACTCCAACTGCCCCACCTGTATATCCTGCAGGTCTTGGCAGGCCAACTCCACCTCCATCTTGTTCTGCTCTCTTTCGTGCTGCATCCAGTGGACAAGCTGGGGTGTTAAGCAGCACCTGCTTCTGTAGGACGTCCTTCTCATTGGCCAGCTGCTGGTAGGCGTCCACGTGCTGCTGGTAGGCAGCCATGTACTGCTGAAGGTGACTAAGGTACTGGTCCCACTGCTGCTGCAGCTCCTGAGCCTCTTGATGTTTCTCCTCCGCCTGCAGGGGAGACACGGCGGGGTGAGGGCAGGCGGCGATCGGTCTCCAAATTGTCACCGGAACCCAGATGCCTCAGTTAGACACTACCTCAGGGGGACCAGTAGTGACCATCACTACTGGCCAGTGCTGCCCAGCACTCCTGGTGACAGGGGACTGGAACTCTGCTGGTACTTCTGGCGGACACTACCTGGGTGAGCTAGACACTACTTGTGGCTACATTAAGCTGTTGCCCATTTGTAAAATGAACCCCAAGGTGGTTGTTCCCAGAGGCTGAAGTCTCTTGCAATTGTGCACATGGCTGAGAACCACAGTGATGAGTCCCCTACCAGGCACTATCCTTCCATCGGCTCTAGCCTGTAAGCCCATATTGATGGGTACTGCGTTGCTATGGCCCTTGGTTTTGGCGCTGGGGCTTTTTGGCAGTTCTGTTGTCTTAGAGCCCGGGCAGGTGGGTGGCCACTGCGGCCTGTCCTGGCATCCCATCCTCATGCCCTGTGACTCGCCTTTTCAGTTGGGATCCCAGGAAGAAAAGGATTCAGAGGAATGGACACATTCGGGCTATGTGAAGGGTGATTTCACTGGGCTAGTTAGGGATGCTCAGCCAGCTGGTAAAACATTGTTTCAGGGTGGGTCTATGAAGGTATTTCCAGAAGAAGTTAGCCTTTGAACCAGCAGTCTGAGTAAAGATGGCCCCTACTACGTGGTTGGGCATCGTGCCCAATGAGGCCTGAATAGAACAAAAAAGGGGTGAAAGTCTCAGTGCTGAGTTCCACCCACAGCCAGGGAGCTGACCCAGCAGACCTCTCCTGTCTTGCCCATTGCTCGCCTCAGCAGTGTATTTCAGTAGATCTACCTGTTTTGCTCCCTACTCTGTCCCCGCACCTCTGGCCTACACCCCAGTTCTTGTATGCATAAATAAATAAAAAATCTTTAAAAAGGGGGGGTAGAGGGAGGGAGAATTTGTTTTTCACTTGGGCTGAAGCATTCAGTCCTCGTTCTCAGGCCTTCAGACTCAGAGACTTATACTTCAGACTCCCCAGTTATCCTGCTAGTTCTATTTTGGGCTACAGAGCAGAGAAAACAGAAAAAGGAGATGGCTGTTAGCTTAGAGTCAGGAAGGAGGAAGAGGAGTTCTGTGCTCCAGCACCCTCACCCAAAGGTGGTAGGACCTGAGAGAGGCCCAGCCCAATGACAGGACCATATGGCACCTATTTGGGCGGGGCTGGCAGAGTCCCTGTGCTGAGCCCATCATGGAAATGGTGGGGGACAACCTGAAGGGTCAGGAAACATGACATCTCAAAGCTGTCTGGAGAGAATGAATGACCAAGGACCAAGTGTCCCCTCAGCAAGCCCCAGAAGTATAACATGCACAGGACTCTTGGACATCGTGGGCACAATTACCACCAATGTGTTGAGAAGTGGGCTCAAAATAGAAATTGTTTTTAAAATAAAGGCTTAGTTGTTTCACCTCTGTCTGCACTCAGACTTTCTACAAATGTGTGTGGTATATATTAACACATAGTCTAGAAGGAGCAATTTATATTGGTTTCCTTTGGAGAGAGAGACGGATATAAGTAGAGAGACTTTTCATTTTATCTTATGTCCTTTCCAACTAACATATGCCCATGTTAGAATTTTCAAATTGAAAAAAATATATTTAAGTAATAGATTTCATTTGATCTCTGTACAAGTCTATATTGTAAAAGTATGTTTTCCTCATGTAAACACAGTGCAAAACAGAATGAAAGGGTTGAGTAGTGGGTATCTGTAGGTAGCCTTATGTGACTTGGCATCTTGCAGGTTTTTTTTAAGATTTATTTTATCTATATATGCATACAAGAATTGGGGTGTAGGCCAGAGGTGGTGGGGGTGTGTGTGAGAGGATTCACCAGAGACAGTGGGGAGCAGAACAAGTGGATCTACTGAAATACACTGCTGAGGGTCGCAGCGGGCAAGACAGGAGAGGTCTGCTGCGCCATGTGGGTTAGCTCCCTGGCAGGGATCAAACTCTCAAACTCATGCTGCTGATAGCTTGATAGGTTTGAGACTTTAACCCCTGCGCCACACCAAAATGCCAAAACTGCACTTTGCAGTTTCTATGAAGTTAAAAATAAATACAACAGCAGGGGTAGGGTGGGGGGGAAGAGTAGGCAGAGCACAGAAGATTTTTTAGGGCAGTTTATAAAATACTCTATATGACACTATAGTGATAGATATGTGTCATTAAACATTTCTCCAAAACCATAAGATGTTCAACACTAGGAACAAACCCTAGCGTAAACCATGGACTCCAGATGATTGTGATGTGTCATTGTAGATTCATCACTTCTATTAAATGTACCACATGGGAGGCTGTGCCTGTATTGGGGTCGGGGCTGTGTGGCAACATGCCCGTACCTTCCTCTTAATTTTGCTATGAATCTGAAAGTGCTCTAAACTAGCATTAAAATGAATTTTAAAATATAAAGCAAATATGACATACATTTCACTCCATTAAACAACCATTTTTTCCAATTTATAAATTATTAAAATTAGTTTCTGATAAAAATCACTTAATTCTCATCCAAAAGCGGGATGGGGACTGCTGAAAATAAATTGCTCAGCCTGGAGCCTCCCTGATGGAGGAAGGGCGAGGGGTTAAGATGCAACCTATGAAGTTATCTGCAGCCACTGCAGCACAAGTTGGATCTCTGGCCAGGGAGCTGCCCACATGGCACAGCAGACCTCTCCTGTCTCGCCTGTTGCTCCCTTCAGCAGTGTATTTCAGTCAGTCTGCTTGTTCTGCTCCCCACTCTGTCTCTGGTGGATCCTCTCACACACACCCACACATCTCTGGCCTGTACCCCAGTTCTTGTATGCATAAATAAATAAATTTTTTAAATAATAAATTTTATTTTTATATTCCCCCATACAATTGCAAACGCCCCATTCTGACCCCAATCCTTCCCCTCCCGCCCCCCACCCCCCAAAAAGTGTCTCTGGTTCATAGTTTTTTGTTGATTTTGATTTTCACTTTCTTATATTCATTTTCCTGGTCCCTTATTTAAGTTTTCTAGATTCCTGCTATGAGTGAGACCATCCAGTATTTTTCTTTTTCTTTTTGGCTTATTTCGCTGAGCATGATCCCTTCCAGCGCCATCCATGTTGCTGCAAATTGCATGTGTTTATCTTTTTTGAATGCTGAGTAATATTCCATGGTATATATGTACCACATCTTCTTGATCCAGTCATCTATTTTTGGGCATTTGGGTTGTTTCCAAAGCTTAGCTATTGTAAACAGTGCTGCTATAAACATAGGGGTGCAGGTGCTCTTTGGAATGGATGTTTCTGTGTCCTTTGGGTAAATGCCTAGGAGTGGAATTGCTGGATCATATGGAAGCTCTATGTTTAGTAGGTCCAGAAATCTCCACACAGCTCTCCATAGTGGTTGGACCAGTTTGCACTCCCACCAACAGTGCAGAAGAGTTCCTTTTTCTCCACACCCTCGCCAACATTTGTTGTTGCTAGTTTTTTTAATATGTGCCATTCTCACTGGTGTGAGATGGTATCTCATGGTAGTTTTGATTTGCATTTCCCTGATTACAAGTGATGTTGAACATTTTTTCATATGTCTGTTGGCCATTTGCATTTCCTCTTCAGAGAAGTTTCTTTTTAGCTCTTCTGCCCATTTTTTGACTGGATTATTTTCTTTGTTGTTGCTGAGTCTCATCAGCTCTTTGCAGAAATTTTTTTTAAAAATTGCTCAGCCTGAGACCATCATGAAGCAGTTCAAGACATCTACCACTAGATGGCAGCATTTTCCCACAGAAGCTACAACCAACCAGCCAAGACCATCTCTGCAACCCTTTGTAAAGAGTTAGAAACCTTAGAGCGCCCCGATCCTCACCATCTGTTTTTCAGAAAACCTCTCCAGGTGGTGCAAGGAGTTAAGCACTATGAAGCTATTGGCAGCCACTGCAGCACAAGTTTGATTCCCCATCAGGGAGGTGACCCACATGGCTCAGCAGTCCTCTCCTGTCTCACCCACTGCTCCCTTCAGCAGTGTATTTCAGTCCGTCTGCCTGTTCTGCTCCCCACTCTGCCTCTGGTGAATCCTCACCCACCACTCCTCTGACCTGCACCCCAACTCTTGTATGCATAAATAAATAAAATAAATCTTTAAAAAAAAATTAATCTCCAGGTAGGGACCAGTCCCCGTCTTGCTTCCACAGGTGCACACACTCCCACCCTAGTTCACTTAGAATATCCTGTTACCTCTGTACAGGTGTGACTGTTTTAAATACACATGCACACACACACACACACACACACACACACAAAACCACCGCCACCCCCCCTAGATGTCCAACATAAGACAATGCCCCTGAACCAATAAATCTCAAGGTTCAGAGGGATCTTGTATCTGTTCCTTACTTTTCTGTTTTGTTTGTGGGTGGGTTTTTTTTTTTTTTTTTTTTTTTTTTGGTTTGTTTGTTTTACATTTTAAAAGGACAGGTTTATTAGGAAAAGGAGAAAGGGAAAAAAAAAGAGAGAGAGAGACATCTGCATCATCACAGGCAGCCAGGGAGGCGAGCTTCCTTACTGTTTTCGACATAGACTTCCCAGGAGAAGGAGTACATTAAGCAACAGTTTTGGTCTCAGGATTTATTGGCTTCCCGAGGTAAACCAGGTCAGCATCAGTGGAGGTTGTACTGTCTACATCCAGACTGGCAGGAAACCACAAACAAGTGCACTGCTGGTATTTATGAGCAGTTCCCCATGCTGGGCACTGGGAGGTGACTTAATCCCCTGTTTCACTTCAGGTAGCTCATGTTCAGGTTGGGTTAGTCACTTCCCTATTATCACACACTACCTGGTAGTAGGAAAGAGATTCAAACCCAAATTTGTCTGCGTCTAAACCACATTTTTCAACTATCGCTTTATTGTAGCACTTACAAACTTTACTGTACCTTTTCCTATAATATTGGGGAGAGGGGATTAAAAACAGACAGTTCTCTAAAAAGAATTAGTGTCACCTGCAGTTTATTTTTTCTTTTACTAAACGATTCAGTCATATTACACAAAGAATTTTACCAAATGCTAAATAGACGTTTTCCTACCAAAGCCACACTTAAATAGACTAGATGTGGAATTCCAATCAACATGAATTCTCACAAGTACTGCAATAGCGCTTCAAATGCCTCGTTACCATGGAAAAATTTATAAGTTACATGAAAATTGCCACACTTGTTCTCAAAAATGTTAACAAATAAAAAAAAATGCATTCTTAGTTTGAGTGAGATGTTATGAAAGCGACCCAGAAGCCCCTTTTTTCTATGCTATTACTGGCCACCGGGTCATTACGATCAACAAATCAATATGGGCTTAAGTTCCGAACAACTGAAGTGCTCATCACTCTCCATGCTGCCTTGGTCAGACCTCTTCTGATGGTGCTCTGCTCGAGTTATGACATTTTAAGATGGGTTTTGGTAATGAGAGAAAAGAGATCTGGCCCCAACCTCCTCAGCTGGTTCTCCTACCACAAGCTGAAGGAGGAATTATTTAATGAGAATATAGCTTTTTTTTTTTTTTTCCTGGCTCTGGCAATCCGGTGCAGGTCTATGAATAGAAGTTACATAGAGTTTACCTTGTCATGAGGAAGAGCCTGTAACACTGAGTGTGGTCTCATTCAGTGGAGGTAAATGGTGAGGGCATCAATAAATATGTAAGGAACAGAAGAGATATATAAGCAGAAAATTCTTCCCTGAAATGATATGCTATGCCAGCGATGTTGGGGTGAGCACCCATAGGACCTTCGCAAGGTAAACAGACCAGGAAAAAAAAAAACTAGTGCACTGTAACTATAAAGTGTAAAATAGACTCTATGAGGAATAGCATGCAAAGATGCCCATCCCAGGGGCACCTAACCCTGCCTCTGGGTAGTCAGAGAAGGATTTCCAGAAGAGGGGACCCTGGTTTGAGACCTAAGTAGTGAATGGGTATTAACTGAATAAAGAAATTTTATTTGTCTTGGGGCTCAACCTCAGGAACGTCCCAAGTATGATGGGAAAGCTCTCCCCACATGCAGAAGGCAGGGAGAACCAGAGAGAGAGGCAGGCTGGTTGGGTCGGTGGCACTTACAATGAACTCACAAGCCTGACATAGGAAGCTTTGTCTTTGGCAGCCTCTGGGATGAGCTTCCCACAACCCCGGCCAATTCTCAGAGGTTTATAGAGGCTTTGACTGTGTCCAGTTACATGCCGTCCAGAGAACCTCAACAACACATCACAGCACAGTTCCCAAGGCTGTATACTAGACAGATCCTGGGGTGCACATTTCAAGAGGCAAGAGCAGAAGGTCCATTTCAAGGAGAGGGGATAGCTCTGTACATTGAGGGTCTGGCTCGCAGGTCAGCGGGCAGTCATGTTCTCTTGGTTGCCCTCCCCAGCAGGGAGAGAGGATTTTTCCCTGAGAACAATGTTCTCTTGCCAAAGCAGTTTTCTGTGACCTTCACATGTGTGACCTTCATAAACACCAAGAGCCCGTTGTTATGTTATTTTCTGCTGCATAACAAGGCACCCCAATATTCTGTATCTTAAAACCATGACTATTTAATTAAGGTGGAGGATTACTGGTGCTTTAGTTGTGGGTGTGATGTGATAACAAGATTGAAGAAGTATGAATCTGTGCCCCTAAAAACATATACCGTGTTGAAACCACCGCCTCAATAAACAATTATTTTTCTAAAAAGGAAAAAAACTAAAAGTCTTAAGTATCAAAAAATACCCACACCCACTTAATGCTCATAAGTTTGCATTTAGGCTGGGGGCATATGGGAACTTCTCCTGGCTCTCTAGACTCACTTATGGAGTACCTTATAGCTTAACAGGGATGGCCTGGCCAGACCTCTTTATGCAGAGGTCTCAGCACTATGTTCCACGTTGGTGAAGAAGGACACCATCAGGTACTTGGCACCCCAGGCTCTGGCAAGTGAAGAGCATCATTTCCGCCACATCATATTGGTCAAAGCAAATCCTAAGTGTACTTTGGACTCAAGGAAATGCAAAACAGAATCTCCCTTATGATGGGGGGAGCTGCTGAGAAAACCCACTGGATGGAGCTAGAGAAGAGGCCACAGACTGGAACTCAGTCTTAAAAGATAAGTAAGATTTTCTGGAGGGGAGTGGGGAAGCACATGGCATTAGGATGGCCTGAAGGTGGCACAGAGCACAGATAGCCTACCTGCAGAAGACCATGGGGCTTGGCATGAGGCCAAGGGAACAAAATCGTGGGAAAGATCTATCAGGAAAATAACTGAGCACAATCCCACCTGCATTTGATGATTTATGGGATGATTAATATTGGCCATATCCAATTAAAGATGAGATCATGAAGCATATCAAGGAAGCATGTCTGGCCTCCCTGGTGGCAGAAGGGGTTAAGCACTGCACTATGAAGCAATCCACAGCCTCTGCAGCACGAGTTCGATTCCTGGCTGGCCAGGGAGAAACCCACATGACGAGGCAGACCTCTCTTGTCTCACCCGCTGCTCCCCTCAGCAGTGTATTTCAGTCACTCTGCCTGTTCTGCTCCCCACTCTGACTCTGACGAGTCCTCTCAACCCCACACCTCTGACCTGTACCCTGGTTCTTATATGCATAAATAAATAAATATTTTTTTAAAAAAGAATACAGTTTCTAAATCAAATGCCCAAAGTTACCCATCCCCTTGTGGGTAAAAGTCCACCCAAACAGGATTGGCCCAGAGCAAGGCCCAAAAGCACCTTCCAGTGGGGACCCACAGAAAAGGATCAGAAACAACCAGACAAGTCTGGGAGGAAAAAAGCAAAATCAAAATCAAGATAAAAGCTGCCATTGTCACCTCCCCACCATCTCTCATCCACATCTGTTTCGACCAGTCCCTGACCAAAATGCAAGTGCAGGTTCTTCATGTGTCTCTCTGATCCATGTGCCTCCTCCAGGTCTCCTGGGTCCCCATCCTGGTTCTTTTCTTCCTCTGTCCCTTCTGCAGCTTCTTCTTCTTCCCTGCTCAGCTCCACACTCCCTTGGGTGGGGCAGGAAACCTGGAACCTCTCCCTTTCCTGGGGACCACCCTGTTACAATGGGGCTTTAAAATGCTGGTGGCACAGCAGGTTGAACACAGTGCTGTGAAGCTGTCCGCAGCCTCTGAAGTGAAGGTTTGATTCCTGGCCAGCCAGGGAGACACCCACATGGCATGGCAGACCTCGGCAGATCTCAGCAGACCTCTCCTGTCTTGCCCGCTGCTCCCCTCAGCAGTGCTTTCAGTCCATCTGCCTGTTCTGCTCCCCACTCTTTCTGTGGTGAATCCTCTCACCCTCCTGCACCTCTGGCCTGTACCCCAGTTCTTACATAAATAAAATAAAATCTTTTAAAAAAATTAAAAAAAAAAATGATTAGGGAAAGAAGGTCTACAGTCCCTGAGGCACAACTCCACTTGGCTTCCTTGCCCCTCCCTGGCCTGGTTCCACCAGCTTGGGAGCCCCACTTTATTTCTGTTCCTTTTCTCCTTAATAAACTTTTTCTTTCTCTAAACAAATGTACCTCTTTCCACTTGCTTGCCTGAGCACCAGCGAAGTTTCCTGCTGTGGCTTCGTGAGACACCACCCCGTGGTGGTCTAGTGGCTGGGACTCAGTGCTGCCATCACAGCCTGGACTCCATTCCTGGCTGGGAGACGAGGCCTGAAAAACTGAAATTACGGTATCAACATCAATCCACTCAGAGTTGAGGAGATGTGGAACATCTTCGGTAATGTTTAAAGAAGAAACAACAGGCCCAAAATAGAGTTGTTATTCCAGGGCTTCACCAAAACTTACTACTCAATCTAGCTGCAATTTAAGTCATTCTCAAAAGCGGAATTGTAAACCAGGGGGTTCCAGGTCAGCACTCACCAGGTCAATCTGCATGAGAAGACACTTCTGCCTTCCCTGAGGGAAAGTGGCTTGACCTGAAATCATCTCTTTTCTTCTGCTTGTAACTTTGCCCCACCCTCTCTCTGACTATAAAAGCCTTCCACTTTTCTACAGCCCTGGGCAGAGCCTGTCTACTTGCTCTGTGGGATGCTGTCCAATTCACAAATGCTCTAATAAGACAAATTTGATTTCCAAATTTATTCGCATGAATTTGGTTTTTTAACAGCAAGTTGCAAAAACACCATTACATGATAACGGACACTGAAACCCAAGGACTATTAAGAGAAAAATATGAAGGTGAACGACTACCATCCAAGCCAACATATATGCTCTCCCTCCAGTTGGGTTTTCCTTTACCTATTTGTTCTCAATCAGTAGGGACCAGACATTTTATTGTTAAAAGGCTGGAGAGAGAAAGAACCAAGGCAGCAATTCTGGAATTAATCACCTTTGGCAAAACAGAACAGATCACCCAAGTGATGGAATCAAATGATTTAAGCCACCAGCAACCATTTCCTCACATCTGTGGCTGGTCTGTGAGTATAAAGTAATATGACATATGATTAAGGTGTAGTCACAAAAGACTATCTCTTTGGATGTCGTTCCTAGCTCTTTGCATGAGACCAATATTGTTTCCCTAACTCCATAACTAGAAAAAGACATGAGGCATAGGGCACATGACAGAAAAAGAAAACTAAGAACCAATGTCTTTTATGGATATGGATGCAAAAATCCTCTACGGAATACTGGTAAAATGAACACACGCGTAAAAATAATTACACACTGACCAAATAAAGTTATCCCAGGAATAAAAGATCAGTTCAAGATACAAAAAAAAAATCAATGTAATATTTCAATAGAATAAAAACAAAAACTGGATGACTATCTCAATTGATTCAGAAAATGCATTTGACCAAATCCAACATCCTTTCATGATAAAAAAAAAAAAAAAAACACTCAAAAAACACAGAAATAGAGGGTTTGTCAGCCTGATAAAGGGCACAATGAAAAATGCACAGTTAATATTATACTTCTGGAGAAATACTAAAATTTACTCCTGACATCAGGAGTAAGACAAGAATGTCCTCTCTTGCCACTTCCATTTTACCATGTACTGAAAGTACAACGTGGGTCCTCCCTGGTGGTATAAGGGGTTAAGACGCAACCTATGGAGCTATCAGCAGCCACTGCAGCACGAGTTTGATCCCAGGCCAGGGAGCTATCCACATGGCACAACAGACCTCTCCTGACTCGCCCGCTGCTCCCCTCAGCAGTGTATTTCAGTTAATCAGCCTGTTCTGTTCCTCACTCTGTCTCTGGTGAATCTTCTCAAGCCCCCCCCCCCACCGCCCCACCACACACACATCTCTGGCCTGTACCCCAGTTCTTGTATACATAAATAAATCTTTTTAAAAAAAAAACACAAAACAACGTTGCTAGAGCAGCTACGCACAGAAAAATTAAGAAATCCATATCAAAAAGGAAGAGGTAAAATTATGTCCATTTGTAGATGCCATGTCCTTATGTATATAGAAAACCCCAGAGAATCTATTAAAAAATTAGAGAATAAACAAATTTTAGCAAATTGCAAGATATGAGATCCATCTATAAAGATTAGCTATGTTTCTATACACTAACAATGAACAATCCAGAAATGAAAGTTAAAAAAAAAACCATGTAATAGCATAAAAAAATAATACTTAAAAAAATAAATTTAACCAAATAAGCACACATGTTTACTGAAAAGTACAAGACATGAGATTTTCAAAGAACTAAATAAATGGAAAGAAATCCTATGTTTGTGGATGAGAAAATAATATTTTTCAGATAGCAATACTCCCCAAACTGATCTACAGGTTTAATACAGTCCCTCCCAAAATTTCAGCTTGCTTCTTTGCAGCAATTCACAAATTGATTTTTAAAATCATACGGGAGGAAAAAGCGTTTTGGAGACACAAGTCTGGGAAATTCTCTCCCTCCCTAGAAATCTATAAAGCATATAGCAAAAACACTGAGAGGTTCTGCAGAAAAGAAATGTGCTGGATTTGAATTAGCTCAAAGTTTCCAAATTTCATTTGACCACAGGACCCTTCTGTCCTCATGACAGCAAATGAGGATCCATCGGATGGACTGTAGGAAATGTTGGACCAGGTAATCTAAGCATCTTCACCACATTAACCTTTTTTTTTTTTTTCCCAACATCTCTGACACTACTATCATCTCTGAGTCCAACGTTTCAGGCTCAGCTGTGAATGCAGATGGTCTTGTTGACTGCTACGGACTACACTGCCACTCCTGAATCAGGGGATGTAAGCAACTGAGAGGTCTGTTTTTACAGAGCCATGCCAGCAAATTACACACACATCAGCACAAGACCATGGAAGTCCATAAATGAGCTTCCCAATGTTCTTACTGTCACCAGTGTTCTGTTTTTTCACACTTCCTGGACAGCTCTTCTTTAGTAATCAGATGGGAAGAAAAATATGGATCCAGGAGTCTTTTTCTGCCTTCTAGGCAGCTAAACCTACTAAGAGTGATGGTCTCAAATCTGGAAAATTTTGAATCTACTTCTGCCAGTATCACAAACCTACTCTTGATTTGGAGCAAGTCACCTTCCTAATTGAATGCTGCATTTTTCCATCTGAAAAGTGAGGATGTTGAGCTAGAGGGTCTCTGTGCTCTGATGAAATTTGAGATTGTTGTTTCATTCTTAATAAGTGGCAACTGGGCAGCTGTTAATCTAGCAACTCCATGGTCAGTGTGACCTGGGACAGCAGCCAACTGGTCCTGTATAGGGAACTGTGGTCTCTTCAGCCTCCAATGAGCAATAGCTGGAGGTGGAGAGAGCTCAAGTCCCTTTGGGCCTTTTCAAGGAGGCTGCACAATATCCCTCTGGTCAATGCCCACTCTCATGGCACCCTTACTCTTTGGGAAGTGCTCGCTCCAGTTCTGGGGACAACCTATGTCTACTAAATCAATAGCTTGGACTGTTTGTGATCCATTTTTATAATAAAAAAATCAAGAAGCTTCATTTATGTGAAAATGTTGACTTCAACCCACAAAATCAATGAGAGTAACACCTGAGCCTGGATGTGGAACCAGACCCAATGGCTTAGACTAAAGGCCGTAGAACAGCTTCAAGTTCAAAGTTTGTTCTTATTTTCTTCCTATTTCTTGAGGCCCTTAGAATACTAGTACAACTTATTTGGGGGGACTAAAATATGTGAATGTGTACATTGGCTTCTGTTTCTCCAGTCAATTAGGAGGAGCTCAAATCCTCTTACCCAATGAGCACAGGGAACCTGTCCCAGTACAGTCTTGGCTTTGAGGTCATTAAGGGCATCCCTCTCCCTGCCCTCCACACTTCAGCTAAAGGAGGTCAGAGCCTTGTCTAAAGCCCCTCGGTCACCCCGTTAGGGCCACAGACTTGCAGGGAGAAACATCATAGAATTGGCACTGACTTTCCTGATCTGTGACCCTTAAGCCTATCATGTGACTTCTCTGGGCCTCAGAATGTTCTTCCTGTAAAATGGCTCTGATAACCCTGACCCCCAAAAAAAAATCATTACTGGGGAGCAAGAGAGCATCTCTAACCCTCCCCAACTCATGTTGTAATACCTGGCTGCATCTTCACTTGGTCTGATTATCTGAACCTGATTCTCTGGCATCTTCCAGCCTTGACAAGTGCTGCTACTTCATCCAGGTAACAAACAGCCTTTTTTTTTTTTTTTTTTTTTTTAGCTTAATAAACTTTTACTCATTATGCACATTCTTCTCAACTCTGGTCACATGTTTTCTCCTCCAGGTGGTTTTTCCTGAATCCCAGCTGGGAGTCTGTGTTCTGCATTCCTGGCAGTAGCAACTTAGACAACCCAAAGACACTCCTTCAGGACACTCACTGGCTCGTGGCAGATGCAGCCTATTCTTCTGTGTTTGCCCTTTTTTGCAATGTCCCCTTAGGGTGTCTAATATACTCTAGGCACAGAATGGCTGACTGCTTTTTGTTGTTATTGAAAATTTGTTTATGCACACAAGAACTGGGCTGTAGGCCAGGGGTGAGGGAGGTGAGAGGATTTACCATAGACAGAGTGGGAAGCAGAACAGGCAAACTGACTGAAATACACTGCTGAGGGGAGCAGCAGGCGAGTCAGGAGAGGTCTGCGCCACGTGGGTAGCTCCCTGGCTGACCAGGGATCACACTTGTGCTGCAGTGGCTGCGGACAGCTTCATAGTGCTGTGCTTAACCCCTTGCGCCACCAGGGAGCCCCAAAATGGCTGACTATTGAGAGTGAAGGCACACGTGGGACAGAGAACACCAAGACAGTAAAGGGGCCCACAGAGTGTGGATGCAGCAGTGGATTATCTGCAACATGGGAGGAGGTCAGCATCTGCTCTGTCAGTGGGAAGATCCTGCAAGGATCTTGAGGGCACTAGGGAGCCTCTTAAAAGATTTAAGCAAGGCAGAGACATGATTGGTCTGTTTTCAATAGATCCCACTAGCTGCTCTGTAGGGAATGTCCTAAAGGGGCAACACTAGATCTAACAGTCTAGTGAGGGGCTTCTGGTGTGACCCTAGAGAGGGCTGGTGGCATAGCCATGTGGATGGAGAGAGGCATCTACTTCCTCTGGTCAGGAGGGACAGCTGCTGCTAATTCCAAATTTGGGCAACAAGTTCATGCAATTATTATGAGAAATAAAGGTTTTAGTGGCATTAGCAGCAGCAGCAGTCCTGACATGTTCTAGAGATGAACTGGGGAATCTGGGAAGCCAGTGAAAGCCAGATCAAGGGATGACTCAGATTTTTAGCTTAAGGAAATAAGTAGATAAGTCAGAAGTGACTCAACAATGAGCATGTCTGGTCTTAGGATAGGTGAAAGGATGACATATTTGGGATCTGTGGGTGGAATATGTTCAGACCTTCACCTCTCAGCCCTGGCTATGATACCTTGTCCTCACACCCCCACGGATAGGGCAGAGAGGATGGAGCATAGTCAGCTAGAAAGGACAGAACTTAGGAGATAAAAGCACCATACCAAGGTGCTCTGTGTGCCCCCAGTAAGTCCCCTCACTGTTTGGGGCCCACACTCACACAAAATGAGAACAACAGGGCCCAGACCTGGTCTCCCCAATACAGAGACTAGGAAGTAGAGCTCATGTTGAAACACCTCTTCTTCCTTCAAGGTCCTACTCATCTGCTGCCTCCTCCCCTCTTCTGGTGCCCAGCGCCTTCCCACTCTGGCTCCTATAACTCCCACACCCAGTGTTATAGGACGGGGAGAGGGGTAGCCCAAACCCCGCAAACCTGCCTATTCTATGTAGGGTTCTGCCATCCGCCGCATCAATACAAAACATAGGAGACTTTAATGGGAAGGAACTTTAATGAAACTAGGAAACAATACAGGTAAGTCAAAGAGTCTAGTTTCTAAATGAAGCACCCAAAGTTACCCATCCCTCGTGGGTAAAAGTCCATCCATATGGGATTGGCCCAGAGCAAGGCCCCAAAGCCTGCTACAAGTCTAAAGCATCTTCCAGTGGGCACCCACAGAAAAGGGTCAGAAACTACCAGACAAGGCCACAAGGAAAAGAGCAAAATCAACATCAAAATAAAAGCTGCCATGGTCACCTCCCCATGGGTCTCACCCACATCTGTGTTACCCAGTCCACGACCAAAAGACAAGCACAGTTTCTTCACGTGTCTCTAGGCTCCATGCGCCTCCTCCAGGTCTCCTGGCTCCATCCTGCTTCCTTCCTTAGTCTCTTCTTCAGCTTCTCCTCTTCCTGCTCAGCTCCACCCTCCCTTGGGTGGGGCAGGGAACCTCCCCCTTTCCTGGGGACCACCCTGTTACACCCAGCACCCACAGGGCTGTCTGGCCTTTGCCCGCCCTGCAGCGTCTAGCACAGTGGCCTCTGGCACAGCGCTGTACAAGTGGGCACTTGCTGTCCCAGGCGCTGCCCTGCCCCCCGCCCACCCCGCAGCCAGTAAGTGTGGGCTAGACCAGAACCTGGGCTAGTCCAGGAACTGGGGTCCCTGCTGTCAGGATCCCAGCCAACAGGTGAAAAGAACAAAGGGGAATCAAGACACCCAGAGGGGGCCACCCTGGTCGCGCGCAGCAGGTTGAACACAGCGCTGTGGAGCTGTCTGCAGCCTCTGCAGTGAGGGTTTGATTCCTGGCCAGCCAGGGAGATACTCATATGGTGTGGCAGACCTCTCCTGTCTCGCCTGCTGCTCCCCTCAGCAGTGTTTTTGGTCCGTCTGCCTGTTCTGCTCCCCGCTCTGTCTCTGGTGAATTCTCTCACCCTCCTGCGCTTTTGGCCTGTACCCCAGTTCTTGTATAAATAAATAAATCTTAAAAAAAAAAAAGACACCCAGAGACTGTACATGGGAAATCATAGATGGACACAATGAGTCAAGTATGTTTTAAATCATTTATTAAAATCCTTACGGTTCTCAGGTGGCTGTGGATGGGTGTACATTTCCAGAGTATTTCACATACACAGAAGTGTTGGAGACATGGTCAGCTAGAGGGAGAGGCTTCAGGGAGATTTTCTAGGGATTCTCTACAGGGGTCCCCACCCTGAGGAGGAGCAGCATCATAAGAAACTCCACTCTCCTACCTCCCCAAAGGGAGGCTGACTGATGAGACAGTGCTGTCTCCAGCATACCCTACTCCATCCAAGCTCTCATTCTGTGATTTTGTATTCCCTGACAGAGGCTGGGTTTGGAAGAAGGGTAGTAGGGATATGAAAGATCCTGGTCAGACCAAAGAAAGGACTACTTCTGCAAATGAGAGTGGCCCTCTCCCCCAGTACCATCCTCTCCCTTCCAAGGCCACTGAGGCAGCCCAGCATCCACATTCTGGCCCAGTCGGCTCCTCTGTTCTCTTCAGCAACAGGACACGGAACACGTGTGGACATCTGCTCAGAGATACACAACACACTGAATTCCACAGATGCACACAGATGCAAAACACAGCAGGGCCATACTCAACACAGTCACCCCATGTGTCTACAGACTCTGGAC
>NW_023601470.1:0-19612 GCF_014898055.3 Talpa occidentalis
CAAATACACATCCACTTTTCCTCTTTCTCATAATTTTTTGAAATGCTTAAAACACATGACAATTCAAACAAAATTGATAGTAGAAACTACATTGTCAAATTGATAACATGTATTGATGTCAAGTTCACAAAACAACAGTAATATTAAGAATGGTGTGAGGACCAGGGAAACAAAAATGTAGTCTTGTAAGATTGCTATGATGTGCTCGAGGCAATTCAATACAAATTTTAAGTAAACAGAAATAAGTTAAAGATGAGTATGATACAACCTTTACACAAGCCATTATGAGAATTCTTAATAGCTTGAAAGTGAGAAGAATTGAAACAAAAGTTAAAAAAATTATTAACACATAAAAAGATAGGCAAGGAAGAACAGGAAGAAATAAACATATGAGAAGATAAAAAGAAAATAAAGACCAAAATGGTAGAGCTAAGTAAATTAGTCCAATAACTGCACTAAATTTACTTTGATTAAATATTTCAATCAAGGGAATGATTGGCAGGTTGCATAAAAAAGCACAAAGTAAGTATATACTTTCTATAGGAGATACTGTTTAAATACATAGATACTATAATAATAGTTTAGTAATAAAGTAATTTTAAAAAGCTATGCCAGGCATCCCTGGTGGCACGGGGGTTAAAGACACTGCACTATCACCAGCCACTGCAACATGAGTTTGATCCCTGGCCAGGAAACTGACATATATGGTGCAGCAGACCTCTCCTATCTTGCCAGCTGCTCCCATCAGCAGTGTATTTCAGTAGACCTGCCTGTTCTGCTCCCCACTCTGTCTCTGGTGGATCCTCTCACTCCCCACACCTCTGGCCTATACCCCAGTTCTTGTATGCATAAATAAATAAATCTTAAAAAAAAAAAGCTATGCCATGCTAACAGTGAGTATAAGAAAATGGGAGTGACAGCACTAGATGCAGACAAAATAAACTTCAAGATCAGATATTCACGATGGCAAAATATCAGAAATTATAACAATTTTAATTATTACAAAACAGAGATTCAATATAATCAAGAAAAAGTGACAGAAATAGAAGAGTCCACAATCACGGGGATTTTAAAATATTTCTTGATAATTGGTAGACAAGATAGGCAAAAAAAAAAAAAAAAATCATTGAGGATTGGAGGGAGATATGGAACTGCCAACTACTTTTACCACATGTCACAATACCCAAAAGTGCAGAATATTAATTCTTGTAAACCCATATAGGAGATTCACAAAGGTAGATCATATGTTGATTAAACAAGCCAATGTGTTTCAGATGATCACAATTTTACCCTTTCTTAATTGAAATGAAATTTATTTTCCAACAGCAATATATTTTCCAGAGAACTCCAGATAATTGAAATTATGCTGCTTAGAGGACAGTTCATAATTTGAAATGCTTAGTAGAAGTAGAAAGAAGAAAAGTGTGAAGTGAACAGCTGAAACTTTCATATTAGGAAGCCAGCAAAGGAAGAGCCCATTATATGCAAAGTAAGTAGAAGGAAGAACTAATAAAAATTTGAGTGAAAGAAAATTCAAAGAAATAAAAACAAAGAAAATCAACAAAACCAAACTTTATCTATTTGAAAGAACTGATAAAATTAATAGTATTCCAGATAGACTCATCAAGTAAACAATGAGAGGCCACAAGTTACCAGTAGTGAAGACATTGCCAGAGGCCACAAGTTACCAAGAGTGAAGACATTGCCAGAGTCCTATAAACATTGAAATGATGTAAGAAATATCATGAACAATTTTATGCTAATATTTTTCAACAATGTGGATAAAATGGCCAAATTCCTTGAATGATCCAAACCTTCAGAATGGAAACCAGAAGAAATAGAAAATCTGAATAGTCCTAGGTATAAAAAGATTTTTTAATTAATTAATAAAAATATTCCCACAAAGAAAAAGTTGGCCCAGATGGCTTCACTGGTGAGTTCTACTGAATATTTGAGGGAAAAAATGATACAAATTTGCATAATTTCTTTCAAAAACTACTCTCAACATATTTATTTATTTAGCCAGCATTACTCTAGAACTATAAATATACAGGGAAAAAACAAGAAACTACAAGTCAATATGCCTCGAGAATCTAGGGAACACACTTAAAGTAGAAGTCTGTCCCCTGAACCCAAACCTTTACAATATATTACACAGAAATAATGGCCTTAGAATCTGGCCGAGGGTCTTCAGGTCCTAAGTTATATTTTGCACAATATTGAGCGTTCATAGTATCAACATGCATTTTTAGACTTTCCACTCTTTGCCATACATCAAAATACACAAAGATGGAAAAACCCACTTGCTGTCTCGAAAATATAAAGGCCAAGAGGCCAAGTAGACATAGGGGCTCATCAAGTAGATGGCAATATTTTAATCCCGAATAGTGGTTCCATATAGAGCTGCACATAGATGAGTATTATTCCTAGCCTCAGAGAAAACTTTAATACATTTGTAACAGGAAAGGGCAATTGGAAAGTTAATTTTTTTTTGTCCAAAGGGTAAATTTTAGTTCACCTTCTGATGAGTAGGCTATAGGTGCTCATAAGCTGACTAAGCTTGGCTCCCTGGTGAGATTTGTAAATGGAAGTGCAGTTTCCTTTGTGACTATTCACTACCAGCTCTTATTAAGGAAAGTACCTCTTGAGTTAAAATATAAAACAAAATAAATTCCCTCAAATTGGTCTGGATTATTAGCAGAGAATAATTTATTAATTTGACAATTATATTAAGCATTGTACTTTCTCTTCTAAGCATAGATATTAGGCTGCCAGAAGTGAAAGCATTTCAGTGTTGAGGACTTTATGTTACTTAGACTTATAAATAAATAAATGGAATATTTGCCAGTTCATTCAGTTCATTCTCTATGTGTCCTTTTTATTTGACTTACTTTTAAAAACAAGATTGCCCTTCTCCCTGGAGATTAAGTTGGTAGAAAATTAAAAATGGCAAGGTTGTTTACCCTTTCTTAATTTAAAAGTACCACATGGCTATTTTCCGACAAATTCAAGTTTTGTGAGTTTTAATTCTTATATAATTTAGGGGACCCTCTCAAAGAACAAGGATATAAAATATCATTAATTTTAAATATATAGAACAAAAATATCCTTAACCAAGTGTATCGCCTAAACCCTAAGTAAAATAAGTTCCTGTCCCAATTCCTTGTGCTTTAAGAAACAATTTAGGTCACAGTAGAAACATGACATCCAATAACAATAAACCTTGTACACTGAGAAAAATAAGGTTCAAACAGGGAAGTCCTTTTTCTAGTGCTGTTTCTAATATACTCTTTGTCAGCCACAACAAAAACACTCAGACATCTAAGAAATGTACAAAGCAGTAACAAGAAAAACAAAGCTCTGGTCATTAGATGGAGCAGACCAATGGAATCGTTGTCTTAGGGCCAAAAACAGGAGAAAACTTACATTGATTGAAATTTCCTATCTAAACACAGAGCTACACGAGCTGTCGGAAGTGGTGCCACAGACAAAAATACTCATTAGTCGCTGCAAGGAGCAATCCTCCATAAGCTCTTTCCTTGAAAATGAGATCTCATAGTTCTGAATGCTGTGCCTTTGTTTCTAAGGGTAGAGAGAGATGCCTGGGGAAAACAAGAGGCAGAAGTCTAAGAAATAATCACAAAATCACCTAACAACCCTCTGCAAAACTCAATCTTCCAGA
The DNA here is from genome assembly GCF_014898055.3 of Talpa occidentalis. Taxonomy (NCBI): domain Eukaryota; kingdom Metazoa; phylum Chordata; class Mammalia; order Eulipotyphla; family Talpidae; genus Talpa; species Talpa occidentalis. Next base: position 3,683 of record NW_023601470.1, read on the forward strand.
CACCTCAGAGAAGTGGGCTGACCGGGCAGAAATTACCTCCAGGTGACATTTTGTATCTCTTCACTGGATATGCGGAGAAATCAGCCAGGAAGAAAGAAGGAAAAACTAATTGGATGAAAAGGACCAGCTGAAAAGAGAGAGATACGTCTTCTGGAAACAAAGGTGCTTGGTCAGCATATACCGGGGTCCTCTCTCCAAATAGAGCTCAAAAGACAAGTATCCTCAAGATACACACACCACAGAGCAACCTTGCAGTTGCCTGAAATGTTCTCTTTTTTTTTTTTTTTTAATTTTTTTTTTTAATAGAGGCATGTTTTTCTTTATTTATTTGTTTGCTTGTTTGTTTGTTTTGTTTATACATGCACTGGGTACAGTCAGAAGCGCGGGAGGGTGAGAGAATTCACCAGAGCCAGAGCGGGGAGCAGAGCAGGCAGAAGGACCGAAGTACACTGCTGAGGGGAGCAGCGGGCGGCAGGAGAGGTCTGCGCGCCATGTGGGACCCTCCACTGGTGGCCGGGGAGCAGCCGGGGATTGAACCGGCGCTGCAGAGGCCGCGGGCAGCTTCGCAACCCAGCGCTCTACCGCTGCGCCACCGGGGAGGCCCTGAAATGTTCTCTTTTATGTACACTTTTCTGAAATTAGAATGGTTATTCTCAGTCTCCTGACCAGATCAGAGCATTTTGTTGCAGTGAATTTTTTCTTTTAATTATTGGAGGGGAAAGAATATGTCACATTCATTGCCTTCCATCAGTGCCTAGTGTAGACTTTTGATAAATGAATTAACTAATACATACACATTTATTAACCTAAACTCTCTGAGAACTGTGTCTTTTACTCCTATTCTCTAGAGTTGAATGAGATGCCTGGCACACAGCAATCATTTGATACTTTCTTTTTATTTTGTTTTTATTTTTTTAAGTTATATTTGAGGCACTATTGATTTACATTACAGTTTAAGTCTTTGGGGTATAGGTTTACCCTCTACAAATATGTGTAGCTCACCACTCCAACCACAAAAGTACCAGTAATACTCCATTGGTCCTAGTACTAGTCATAGTTTATTGTGCTCTTCCCCTCCTGCTTTCTTCCTTTTCCCTCTCCCTCCGTCTCTCCCTTCTGCTCCCCTCTTGGATGCTTCAGACTATGGTCAGCTTTCAAGGTTTGTTTTTGTTGGATCCTTTGTTTTCTCTATATTCCAGATGTAAGTGAAACTGTCTCATATTTATCTGTCTCCTGAGCATAATCCCTTCCAGTTTCATCCATATTGCCTCAAATGGCATGACTTCATCCTTTTTGATTGCTGAGTAGTACTCCATTGTGTATATGTACCACATCCTCCTGCAATAAATAGAGGAATGCAGGTTTCCTTTTGAATTGAGGTTTTTGTGTTCTTTGAGAAGATACATAGGAGTGGAACTGCAGGGAGATCCATTTTTATTGTTTTGAGGACCCTCAACCAGTCATATTCTCACCAACAGTGAGTGTTCCTTTAACTCTACCCCCCTGCCAGCACTTTTTGCTTTTGTTATTTCGTTTTATTTCATTTTAAATATGGGCCATTCTCACCGGTGTGAGGTGGTAGCTCATTGTGGTTTTGATTTGCCTTTCCCTAATGATAAGTGAAATCAACTTTAAATCATGATAAGCTTAATTGAAAACACAGCAAATGACATTATTTTACAAAATGGGTCTTCAACAAAAGGAAAAATTACACTGCACACTGACCCTTGGGAAAGGTTATCTGTGAAGAATTTTGAGAATTAGAATATCTTCTCAGAATGAAGACAGCTGGACGCAGTCTTGGTGGTACACCTGACTCAATGTCCCCGTTATCCTGCTGCAAGCTCAGATGGGCCTTCTCTGACCCAACATTTACCAGTTAGATAAAAATAAGATGTCTCTTGAGTCAGTCTGGAAGCAGTCACCAGAAGGGGCAGATGTGAAGAAAGGGTTAGGTTGCAACATGTCCTAAAAGCAGAAGCTATTCTTCATTTCACATTTTCTCTTATCTCAAAAGGAGAGTTAGAATTTTTCATAAGAGTCAAAAGGAAAGAAAGGCAAGAGGCATATTTTCAGAAAAGGAAAGAAGACAGTAAGTGATTCATCACATATAAATCTTTAAAAGAGAAGAGTACAAGATGCTGAAAAGGCTTTGGGTGTGAAATAGATTCCTTGCCTGAGGAAAATGATGCTCCATATACCCAGAGACTTGAAGAAATGGAGAACAGTGGAATTGTCAATTGGAGAGATTGCGGGCTGCATCTGAGGAGCTGGTTTCCTTAGCCTCCATTGTGGGCTTGGGGATAGAGAAAGTCTCAGGAACACCCAGAGTTTAAAAAACAAACAAAAACCTTCCATTTTGCCTACATTTCTAGTTTCCAAGCTCCCCATACCTTTTCTGGTGGATTGTTCAATTCTCCCTCTGGGTGGGACTTGCTGGCCTGGGAACTCTCAGAATCACTGCCTGCACCTGACCACAGCCACTACCACCACCACAGTCTCACCCCACTGATGGTAGCCCTATGGCTACAGTGATCTTAATCTGTTGGGTTCGTATAATTACACCGGGGCCTCTGTTCTTGCTGTCTCTAGGAGAGGACATTTTCCTTACAGATTGACAGTCCTTTCAACAGACATTAACTTCCCAGGTCCCTAGGTAAACATGGCTTTTCATAACTTCTTAAAGTGTTTATTTTCAGATTTGTAATCGGAACTTATTTGGGATGTTGGGTCACAGCCTCATTGGGAATATTGCCTAAGCTGTGTTGCCAGCCAACTTCTCAGACTGTCACCTTCTGCTACCCTATATCCTATAGAGTCATGCGTCACTAACGACATTTCAGTCAGTGACAGGGCACATCCCAATGGTGGACCTGATAGACACTACCATACAGCCTAGGTGTGTAGTGGGCTGTACCCTGTAGGTTTGTGTACTTGTGCTCCATGATATCTGCACAACGAAATTACCTCAAGACACAGTTTCCAGTGTCCCCATGGTTCAGCAAGGCATGACTGGATGTCCTTTGATTTCCCTCTATTCAGGGAGCTCCTTTCTGCAGCACCTCTTTTTCCCTCCAAATTTTTCCATCCTGTCTTAGTGTGCAGGACATGATACTAATATTTAGTTTGACATACATTCTATGTCATTATTTGCAATGAGGAAAGAATGGTCCTGCCGCTCCTTGTTCTGGCCTGGGCAGACACTGCTGGTCAGCCATCTAATTGCATCTTCCTTCCTCACTCTGCCGACCCATTCCTGCCAGGCTGCGAAGGCACACCTCATGGGAATCCTTTGCCATTCCTTGTATAAGGACTCCACATCTTGGTGTTCCTAAGATGGGTTTGCAGTAAGGGCGTAACCCTTGAGCAAAAAGAAGCTTTCTCATATACTTAGTTATTGGCAAGAGAGATTCAAAGATGATTTGGAGAATAACAATGTTAGTTTTATGAATAGTCAGCAAGTCTATAGATCTGAGATGCTTATGGATGGACCTACGTGGGGAGAGAGAAGTCTATTTTTTATTTTTTAATTTTTTAAAAGATTTATTTATTTATTTATACAAGCACTGGGTACAGTCAGAAGCGCGGGAGGGTAAGAGAATTCACCAGAGACAGAGTGGGGAACAGAACAGGCAGACTGACGAAATACACTGCTGAGGGGAGGAGTGGGCACGGCAGGAGAGGTCTGCGCACCATGTGGGACCCTTGCTGGTGGCCGGGGATCAAACCAGCACTGCAGAGGCTGAGGGCAGCTTCGCAGCCCAGCGCTCAACCGCTGCACCACCAGGGGAGGCCCCAAGAGAGGGAAGTCTAAACGGTTGCCAAAGAATGTCTGAAACACTTGAAAAGTTAATTCTTCCTGGTCCTTTTTAAATTTCCCATATGGAATGTCTCAGCCAGTCAGATTAGGGCAATGATAAGACTGGTTTTCCATGTCAAAGAGGTGCTAGGATAATTATGTGATTTGGAATTATGGAACAAGGTTGTCAGAGGTTTTTGAGTCCAACCTTAGAAGAACCTGAAACCTAGCTAAGTGAAGTGACCTTTGCAGATTCCTAAACTGAGTAAAACAGATGGGGGCAGAGCCAAGTCCACAAGATCCTGCAGTCAGATGGTCATCCTCTCTGTGGACCCATCCTGCTTTCTGGACTTAGATTTTCTTCAATGAAGGGCACAGTTGAGGGGGAGAGGGTTAGCTGAAAGAAAGCACCACCAGTGCACAATTTTGATGATGAATGCCTCTGAAAATAATTAATTGAAAAATAAAATGAGATTGAGTTTGTTTTTATTGAAAGGAAAAGGGAATAAAATGCCAGATGGCAGGCTTTTCAGAGAAAAGAAGACATAAGAAACTTAAAAATACATGAAGATAAGATACAAGAATGATTGGATCAATGAAGACCAATTGGCACCAGGTCTGTTAACAGAAAGGGGGAGCAAGTGACTGGGCTCTTCAACATTTGGGATCCTCGAGGAAAGACTGAGCACCCCATGTGGTGATGCCCAAGCAGAGGACTTAGAATAATTCCAATTCAAGGCCTGTTTCCTTTCTCCATCTGCTTCAAAGCAGTTTTCTACTTGATTGCTTTGGGGAGAGAAGAGGGACGCATGGCCGCAGTATAACCAATGCTTATCAGCATTTGTTTGTATTGAAACACACTTGGACCAGTGACCTTGCTTCTTTGTGTTGCTTCACAACACAAACCCAGTATTTTAGGGGTTCCTTTAATTCATTCTTTCTTGGGGTGGTAAGGAGATTCTGAGAACATTGGGTAAACTCAGGTGAAAAATAGCCCTATCTTTAGTTTTATGTGAGGACTCATGAGGAAGTGTTTATTTTCTTCTTCTTGAACAATAGGTAGACAATTTACTGACTTTTCTAATGAAGCCATGAAGGCCTTGCTAACACCCCTTCCCCAGGCCAAATGCACTAGGGTGCCAGCATTTTCAGAGGCTCCCTCCCCATCCATCTTGATGATTCTCTCCACAATGTTCTCATGTCCTATAACATTTAGTTGTAGGATACACAAACATACCCCTGCTCACAGACATTCACTCTCCTACAATTTATGAATATGTCTATTGATAAGTAGACATTCATAATCCTACATGTACTACAGACATGCACACTCACACATGCACACACTTCTAAACTTGCCACAATCTTCTAGATCTTCTGCTATCTCCCTCAGACTATTTCTAAGGCCCTGGCTGGCTTTCAAATCTCTGGCAAGTCACTTTTCATCTCCAATTCAAGTTTCTCTGGGTTTTCAGGAATCCTGATACACTCTCTGTTATTGCAATAATAATAATAATAATTTATACACACAGTAGCCTTTTATCCAGGAGTGTTTTAAGAATGACATATGCTAGACAGCACAGAGCAAACCACCTTGCCTCTCCCTCCACGGCCCTGCCCTGGCAGGGGGCGCGTCACGGGCCTCTCGTTCTTCATGGCAACACCTCATAACAATTTCAGGGAGGAAGTAAGGAAATCTGTCCAGTCAAAACTGCAGAAAGGAATTAGGTAATATAACACTTTTTCTTTCTCTTCTGCAGAAACTCTGAGAAATGCACTGATCTGCAGAATGATTGACCCCCAGACAGTCCCCTTGAATTGTTGCTTTTTGCCTGGGGATTACATATTTCCTGCAGCAGTGAATTTTCTTCTTTCCTTGTCTTATTTCCATCAGTACTGCATTTATTTAGAGCATAAGACAAAAATATCTGTATGGCCAGGCTATCAGCCCTTCACATGCAGGGTGTGACTATTCTATATTTGTTAGTCTATCGTGTAAGATATTCCTGAGAGACATGCACTTCCTCCATAAAAGGCAGCCTGTCCAATGGTCCAAAAATGAAAAAGAAGGAGGTGGAAGGAAAGGAGAGAAAAGAGAAAAGGGTGGAGTGGGAAACAGTAACTTGTTTTCTCAAAAAATAACTTTACGGAGGGAAAAAAGAACAAGTCGGCGACAAAGCTGGTTTCAAATTCTGCCTTTGTGAAACTTGTTAGGTTATGCTGGCCTTCAGTTTCCTCCTCAATAAATGAAGATAATAATATATATTTCACGTGGTTGTTGTGAGGATTAAATAACAATCAGGGAGTGTCTAGCACAGTGTAAGTGCACTTATTTCCCATAAAGTCTGAAAACTGAGATGTCTGTGCCAATGGAGGGACCACCAGATGGTAGGCACTTGCATTTATTGTCTCTTGAAGGTGTTTTAAACCCACCACTGAACTTGTGCTATTGCATTTAATCAACTGTTGATTTGCTCTCCTCACTATTCCTGATTATCTGTTATTCAGTTCCAGGCATTGTGCTAGGCACCAGGGGTTCCCTAGCTGGAAAGCACCCTTTGACCCCAGGAGCCTCAGGCTAGAGAGAAGGGGAGCAACAGGTAATTCCTAGGTGCATGGGTCAGAGTAAAGCACAGGCCGCCAAGTCCTTAGGGGGGTGCCAGCTCTAGTTTTCTAGTCCTGCCTGGACTTGCTTCCTCACCTTAAATCTGTGTCCAAGGCAGTTTCTTTACACTTCTGGTTTTTTTTTTTTTAAGTTATTCTTTATTAAAGGCCAAGGGTCTGGGCCTCCCTGGTGGCGCAAGCAGTTAAGATGCAACCTATGAAGCTATCCATAGCCTCTGCAGCACGAGCTTGATCCCCGGCCAAGGAGCTACCCACACGGTGCAGCAGACCTCTCCTGACTCACCCACTGATCCCCTCAGCAGTGTATTTCAGTAGATCTGCCTGTTCTGTTCCCCACTCTGTCTCTGGTGAATTCTCTCAACCCGCCCCCCCCCCACACACTTCTGGCCTATACACCAGTTCTTGCATGCATAAATAAATCTTTAAAAAAATAAAAAATAAATAAAAGGTCAAGGGTCTAAAGAGCACAACAAAGGTTTAGATTTTAAAATCTTTCTTTTTTAAAGATTTATTTATTTTGATTTTACTTTTTTTTTTTTTAAAGATTTATTTATTTATTTATACAAGCACTGGGTACAGTCACAAGCATGGGAGGGTGAGAGAATTCACCAGAGCCAGAGCGGGGAGCAGAGCAGGCAGAAGGACCAAAGTACACTGCTGAGGGGAGCAGGGGCGGCAGGAGAGGTCACCGCGCCATGTCAAACCCGCACTACAGAGGCTGCGGGCAGCTTCTCAGCCCAGCGCTTAACCGCTGCGCCACTGGGGAGGCCCTAAAGATTTATTTATTTTTATACAAAAGCTGGGGTACAGACCAGAGGTGCGGGAGGGTGAGAGGGTTCACCAGAGAGAGAACAGGTAGGGCAGAACAGGTAGACGACAGAAATACACTGCTGAGGGGAGCAGCAGGCGCGCCACGTGGGAATCTCCCTGGCCGCCGGGAATTTAACCTGCGCTGCAGAAGCTGCGGACAGCTTCACAGTGCTGCGCTCAACCTGCTGCGCCACCGGGGAGCCCTCTGGTTTAGATTTTAGCCAAAAAATGATTTGCAGGGGTGGGTCTGGGGACAACCAAATGATCAATGGCAATAACCAATCCATCTTTTCGCAATAAGCTGATCTTGATGAACCTCCCAAGAAACTCTAAAAAGGTTCAAGTCCTAATTAAACCCAAGCATTATTCACCTGTGAGAGCCATTAACTGGGGGTGGGCCAGCTGGGAGACATTCATCTTTAAGACAGTGTAAACGCCTGTGTGATGGGTGTGACCGCTTGGCACCAGAGGGGACGATGGGTCCCCTGCCCTTCCCGGACTGATGCAGCTGCTTGTGTCCTCTCTTCTCTTAATCTTGTCATTTCTCTTTCTGGTTCCTTTCCTTTTTCCATTTGTTTCTTTTTCCCCTTCCTTTTCCTTGCAGGCCCAGAGCCTGCAAATGGTACCAAGAGGCACAAACCACGCTGTTAGCACTCACATCTAAATAGGATGTTGACATCTGTCTTAAAATACTATCTCAGCCTTTCTCAACATCAAGAAAATGTTGGTGGGATGCCAGCAAAAAGAACAATGAGCCCAGTGCAGAGCCAAGACTGTTCCTTTACTGAAAAGAAAATGTGCACAGGGTCTGAGATCCAGACCTGTTGACCTTAAAAGCAAACACATTAACATTCAACATTCAGTCAACGAACATCTCATTGAGCATTTGTTTGCCAAGACTTTCCTGGATTCTTGGGATATGGATAGATTAAACAGGTGGAGAGTGAGACATAAAAATAAATAATTAAAATGCGATGTATTGATAATTAAATCTGATCTGACTAAATCGTTGCAGGAGAAAGGTGAGTGGAGAGAGTCGCCTGGAACCTTTTCTTCAAAGCCACTCCCAGTGTTTTTCTTGGATAAGTCTCTAACAATTGTTCTCCTATAAAATGTGGGCAAGAATAACTAATCAGGGCCTCTCTGGTGGCTCAATGATTTAAGTCTCAGCACTATGAAGCTATCCGCAGCCACTACAGCACGAGTTCTATCCCTGGCCAGGGAGCTACCCGCATGGTACAGCAGACCTCTCCTGTCTCACCCGCTGCTCCCCTCAGCAGTGTATTTCAGTCAGTCTGTCTGTTCTGTTCCCCACTCTGTCTCTGGTGAATCCTCTCACCACCCCCACCCCGCACCTCTGGCCTGTACCCTAGTTCTTGTATGCATAAATAAATATTTTTTAAAAAAAGAATAATCAGAGCTGGGTTATGAGAATTACCATGATAATGAGTATGAAAATAGATTGTTAGAAGGAAAATACTATGTAAATCCAAGATATTGTTATTGCTGCTATGCTGTCAGTCTGCAAAAATTACCTTCTCTATAAAAATCTGCCCTCAGCAGATAGTTTTTCTCCCTCTTTTTCATGTCTACCTTCATTTGCTGCCCTTCACCCAACCAGGAGTCATGCCATCAGTCTACGTATCCAACCTCCGCTAGAACCTGGAAATATGGCAGTGACATGCTACAATTTTCATCAAAGAAATGCCTTTTCCTCAACTACAAGTATAGACTTCCTTGTTTTTCTATGTATTGAGTTTCCTTTGGGGGCTTTATGGGGGGTTTTTGAGAAAGGATATTTGGGGTTCAGCCAGAGGAAATTTGAGCAGATAGAATGCACAGGCCTGGGACCCTCCTCTGGGTGAGGAACTGAGAGGGAGCTACGCAGAGCTGAGCACTCAGAAAATGGAGAACATATTTCTGAAGGGAAGATTGTGTCTCACCTTTGGGGGCAGGACCCAGGGTCAATTGTAACCCTGTAGACTGCAATGGGATTTCCCCTGAAAGAAGTGCACTTGCCACTGGGAATCATTCTGGAAAAAAACTATATCCTGGAAATGAAGACTCAGGAATTGGGGCTCAGAGGGGGTCAGAGAACCTTGTGGGGCATCCTGGTGGTCAAGGGAGGGAGAGGCAGACACCAGCACACCTCCTGGGGGTGTGGGCCCCCCAGTTGCAAGACAGGAAAGCCCCTTTAAAGACTGGGACTATGGGTGACAGTCACGCACGGCCTATGTGATGGCTCCAGTTTCTGTTTACAATGTACCCCTTGCACAAGATTAACAGGAACATCTCATGACCTGTTAATGGTGTGAGGAGAGTGGGGGAAGGGCTACTGTGGGAAATTAAGAGAAAGGTTGTGTTCACCTTTGAAGGCAGTTTGGCTAAATCAACAGCAGTGCAACCGGTGGGGGATTGCGGCCTCTGGAGCGTCCATTTCTCGAGGCCTGACGATGACAGGTGTCAGCCGGGGAAGGGAGACTTGCAGAACTCATCCAAAACACACCTGAATGGTTCCCTGGAAGAGATGGGGGTACTTGGATGAGGGGAATTCACACAGGGCCTCATACTTCAAAAATGAAATTTCACAGATAATTGTCAAGCAGGTAAAGGGAACAATGATCTGCAAGCCAACCTAATGTAGCAAAAAGAGGAAACAAAAAATGGTGTCCTTTTGCCCCTCATCAAAGGGGATTTCTAGAAGGAACTTGACCCAAGAGAAACTGTGAAGAGAGGAAAAAGCAAGCAGGTGCCGGAAGGGCCTAGGCATAGTATGCTGAGGAATAGAGGGGAAAGGCTGGGAAACTGCCCCAGGACCCTGGCGAGGGAGGAGGCCAGGCTGCTGGGCGAGATGAGGTCGCATGTGCAACACGGTCAGCCTTTTAAACTGGGGCAACTCTAGGGTGACTCCAGGGTGACCCCACACTCCCTGCTATTGTTCCCTTAGGCTGTCTGCCCAGGAATGGGGCCTGCAACCAGGGAATGCTTCCAGGAATCTGATCTACATAGAAAGCCAATCAGGAAAATTCAATCTCTTCAGAAACTGCACTTATTCCTCATTAACAGGGGTTTGGGTTTGAATTATGTAGATAATTGCCTCAACTCTCCACTTCATTTTGCCTGTAGATACTTACCCTCGGAGGGGTATTTTGAGGATAAATGAGGTACAGGCAGAATGTTTTGAAGTTCTCTGATGAAAGGTAACATATCAATACTGGTCTCATATAATTAAGATGCTTCAAATTGCCAATACACGTATATTTACAACACCCATTATAATCACTGGATATCTTTTCTTTCCTTTTTTTTGTTTTATAAGAAACAAGCAGAAAAATCTAATTTTTTTAACCACACTGCTTTCTACTCTTAACATTAACCTTTCCTTCCAAATGTCATTAGCTGCTAATTAAGATGTTGATTTGCAGATTGTATATCTTGCAATAGAAATGATTTGTGAATGCTTACTAGGTGTTTATCAACCTACACCACTCACATTGGTTTAGTAAGAGCCTGGTGCATTTTAATTTACTGAGCAGTTTCCCAATTCTCCACTTATTTCTGCATGTGCATAATGAGAAAAAAATGATCAGAGAGGAAAAATGGGAAATACTATAAATAGTTTCTAAAGAAAAATGCCATAGGAGAGAGTTATGGCTCTAAGTAGGTGATAAAAGAGCGAACAGATTGAATTTATTTTCTCTTTTTAATGGGATATTTTAAGAAATAAAATTTACGCACGGGTTATATGAACAGGTGTCTGCATATACCTGTGTGGGTGTGTAGGCAGCGGCTACAGAGCCAGCCAAAGGAAAACCCTGAGCCTGTGTCCGTTTCCTGGAATGTTCATGTTCTTGTTTCCCAAGGCTGGCCTCCTCCTCTGCCATGCTCATGCCTCTGAGGTTACACAAAGAACTTTTCTGCTTCTAAAACCACCCTTAAATCAAAGAAATAAAAGGATTATTCAGTTATGGTGAAGGATTCTGCAACAGAGGGGGACATTTCCACAGGACCTTTTAATATAATTTATGAATATTTGCTAGCAACATAATTGTCTTTTCTGCTGACATTTTCAAAGCAACACTGTGATTTGTTGGGTCTCTGGAGAGTCCAACTACAAAACTGATAATTATATTAAATATACATAGACAATAAAGAGTGTGTTTACATAACTATGCCCATAAATATCTGATTGAACAGTCATTGTTCTCAAACCCCTTTTAAGCAGCTCTCTAAGGATTCCAGTTCTAATGACATGATGGTTTAAAAGATGTTGCTCAGTCTTGTTCCATATTTAATTAACTTTCCTTTTTTAAACTTGTGATGGCATAGACAATAACAAACAGCTCTGAAAAGAGGGAGCACTTTGAAACATGAGCAAGACCTTGTCAGGCTTTGTGCGGCTCAGACAGGAGGAGACGGGCGTGCAAGCCTGACTGGCCTGGGACCCCACCCTCCCCTGGGGTTCTATTAGGAGGCCATTCAGAGCCCTCCAATCCCCCACACCTTCTCGCGCACCCTGGCATCTGTGCAGCCATGCCTCATGCACATGCTCTTGCATGCAAGCATCTGCCTCTCTAAAGATTTCTTCCTCTGGAAAAGAAGACGAAAGCAAATTGTAAACCAACAGGCCTTGGGAGGCAGGGGCAGGGGAGTAGAGTGGAAAGCAAAGGGGGCTGGAGGCCTAAATAGAGGCTGACCTTGGCTCGGCCTTTGCCATCCGACCTTGGGTAACTATTAGTTTCTGCTGTAACAAATTACAAATCTGGTTGCCTAAAACACCAAAAATGAATTATCTCATAGTTGTGGCTCATGGCCCCCTCTTTCATCTTCCAAGCCAGCAACGGTGGGTGGAGTCTTTCTCCTGCCGCATCCCTCTAACACAGATCTCCCACCACCCTTTTATAGAAACATGGTGACGACATCGGACTAATGGAAAATCCTTGATAATCTTTCCATCTCAATACCCTAACTTATTCACACTTGCAAACATCCCTTTTGCCCTCTAAATTAATAATTGGCGAGGTGTAGGGACTAGGATGTAGATATTGGGGGGGCATTTTTCTGCCTATCGCAGAAAGTCGGCTAACATTGTGTGTTAATGAGGAAACCAGTGTGAACTGGATTCATTCATCCAACAAATTAAGGCCCAGGAGACACAACAGTAAACAAGTCAGACTCTACCCTCCAGGAGCTCTCAGTATAAGAGGGAGGGAGCAGCATTCACCAGAGGGAGTAAACACAATTTTTCAGCTGTGTTTAGGGACACAAAAGGAAGTACTGCCTATTAGGAGAGTGTTTTACAAAGCAATCCTGTTGTAGGTAAAGGAGCGGGAGGAGCAGGAGAAGGCTGCCCTGAGGCAGTCAGAGACAACAGATGACTTGGAGTTTTCCAGATAAAGTGTATGGATGGCGGAACTGGAATAGGGGACTGATGAGGACTTTCCAATCAAAAGGGTTTAGCCATTGCCTTTGTTTAGGCCCTGGAATGTAGGGTGGAAGAACTCAGAAGAAGTCACTAGGGGTAAGAGGATCAGTAATACCCCCAAAGTGCTGAGGGAGGCAATAGAAGTCAATACTTAGCAAGTAGTTCAGTGCTCAAGAGATTTCTGTCACTAATTTTCATAAGAGATATACTACAATAATCTTCATTTATCTTATTTATTTATAATCTTCATTTATAATGGTGGATGGGCCTCCCCGGTGGCGCAGCGGTTGAGCGCTGGGTTGCGAAGCTGCCTGCAGCCTCTGCAGCGCCGGTTCAATCCCCGGCTGCTCCCTGGCCAATAGAGGAGGGTCCCACACGGTGCGCAGACCTCTCCTGCCACCCGCTGCTCCCCTCAGCAGTGTACTTTGTCAGTCTGCCTGTTCTGCTCCCCGCTCTGGCTCTGGTGAATACTTTCACCCTCCTACGCTTCTGACTGTACCCAGTGCTTGTATAAATAAATAAATCTTTAAAATAAAATAAAATGGTGGATGGTGAAACTGAGGGTCACAGAAGCTAAATGATATTCCCAAGTTCACCCATCTAGTAGAATCAGGGCTTGCAAGGAGTCTGTTGTTATCACTATGCAATACTGCTTCTCAGGCAAGATTTTAGCACCTCAACATTTAACCCTCAGGCGAAGAGCAATTGGGAGCCATAGAGGAATTTTTAGCACTGTAGAGGGTTTACTCTGGGTAATCCATTGAAGGCATCAGGCCAGGGAGGAAGTAATAATTTTCAGGCAAAACAATATCTGCTCCTCTGAAGTGAGAATAGTGTGGGTGGTGAGAAATGGAGAGATTCAGTAAATATTGAGTGGGTACAATTGATAATTCTTGCTGATTGATGTTGGGTGAAGGCAGAAGGAAGTGTCAAAGATGATGCCTGTGCTTATGGCCAGAAGGATCATCAATTCTACTCTAAAATAAGGGGCTCATGTGAAGCTGTGGATCAGAAAATAGGCATTTAGTAAAGCCCTTAACTATAGTGATCTCTGCATACATTATTAAGAAAATAAGCGATGAATTAATAGGTCTGAATGGATTTCAAGTTCTCAACAAAGATCCAGCAGAATTTTTCCATGCTTACCCTCCCCTTGCAAGAGATGAATCCTGCTTACCACCACTGCTATGATTCCGTGTTTGTGCTGAACTCTTCCTAATTGCCATCAATTATGATTCATTTACTTTTAGGTGTCTTGCTTGTCATAATATTATCATTTGTAAGACTTTCCCTTTGCAGGCTGTGAGAATCTGTTGTGACATCTCAATAAAGCAGGATTCAATCAAGGTGTGAACGAATTGTTAATCTTGTTATAAATAGAAAGTACCATATGTCAGTATGTAAGGGATGTCTCCCTCTTTGTTGAAAACAATGTTAGTGAAACAAAACAAAAGAAGTTTCAGGAATAGCTGGTTCAACTCACCAAGCTCTCAATTACATTAAGCCAATAATTCTCTGCAGCTGATTCAGATTTTTAGGACTTGTATTCACCCATATTTATTTCGAAACATTATTTGAAAGAGAAAATTAGTGTCACATTCGGACATCAGGACCCCGGGTCTACCTATTCCTCCTGATTTTCACCATGACTCTAACCTCACAACTGTGTCCTCAGAAGACATGTCCAATTAGCCCTTTGATCAAAATGTCTTTATCCTTCATTGTATTTTCTACATGTGTAGGGTAAAGAAAATGTCAGGCTTTTCTGCCCTTCCGCCATCAGGATAGATGATGGATCCTTGTCCTGAATGCATGCCTGATGGCGGGCACCTGGAATAGGGTGTGGGCATAGGTAGATGGGATTCAGCTGAGCTAAGACTGTGCTTTTAAGGGCGGCGTCACGGGGGGACGCCAGCAGCACCAGTAGCAGCAGTAAAAGCCAAAGCCGAAGCTGAAAGAAAAGCCGAGAAGCAGCAGAACCAACGCCAGAGAGCCCAGATAGAGTGAAGACTTGCTGGGGGCTGGGAGGCTGGCAGGCCTGCCAGCCTCCCAGCCCCCCAGCCTGCACCCCTGCCTGCCATATGCCTGGTGAACCCCAAATAAAAAACCTGCAAAACTACTGAGGACTCTGACTCCTCCTTTACCCGGTCTGCATGGGATCACAAAACCGGCACTGTGCCCAGTTCCTGCCTTTACAATTGGCATAAGTCGGCAGGATCCATGTAGACGGGTATTGGAGCCCTCCGAAGACCTGGAGGGACTAAGGAGAACAGACTTTGCCTGTGACGACGGACGCTGGAGGCGCCATGGCGGCACGGAAGGTGGATACGGTCCGGAGCTGTGGGACGAGACCTCGCATGGAGGAGACGCCCAAGAGGACCAGCCAACGACACCGGAAAGGACCAGCCAACGACACCGGAAAGGACCAGCCAACGACACCAGAAAGGACCAGCCAACGACACCGGAAAGGACCAGCCAATGACCCCGGAGGCAGCAGGCTGTTGCTGACGCAAGGAGAGGCCAATGGACTTCAACTGATGGACTCGGACTGATGAACTTGGACTGACAATCCCGCCAGAAGGCGGAGGACCTTGGCAGGTTATGTTTTTTTTTGTTTTTTTTTTTTTGAGAATCTGGGGGTGGCCAGTGGGCCTTGATGGCCAAAAGCAGCCTGTGCATGCCCAGCAGCCAGGTGGAGGAGAAAAGCCAACTAAGGCAGCAAAAGCTGGTACTGATGCTAAGGTGAGAAGCCCTGAGTGGCTGTTAAGCAGCCTGGGTATGCTGAAGAACTGTGAGTCTCGTAAAATCACCTGTGGGGGATGCCCTGCTCATTCTTGAGTGAGGGTGAGGAGCTGAGGAACCTGTCCTTGGGGGACGGGTGGGGAATGTGGCTTGGGGTGGAGCCCAAGCCGAATGCAGAGTTTGGATCCCCGACCCATGTGCTTGTGCAGTGAGTTGGCCTGAGAGCAGGGGTCTGCGAGTCGCATGGGTGGCCATGAAGGCCGAGTGTTGGAGCGACTGCAGACAGAAACCCTAAGGGTTGGCGATTACCCCCAACAGAATAAAATTGCCAATCCCAGAGTGAGTGCATCCTGGGGGTGGATGCTGTGTGTGCCTTGTAGCCGAGACTACAGCCAGAGAAGACCAGGAAGCCTGACGGCTCCTGGTGTGTTATAGCAGATGCCGTGTGTGATTTCCCCTCCCTCATACAAGCAGTGCCTTCGGCAGCAGATTTGGTGGCTCATCTGCTGGTACCAATAATTGTCTTTTG